>NC_056745.1:1154881752-1155069995 GCF_019279795.1 Protopterus annectens | reverse complement strand
TATGGCATATACTCGTGAGCAGTCAAATAACCGCATAACGGTTAGGATGAGGGCAGCAATAGTAAGGACTGCAGCAATGGAAAACGAAGAACATCAAGGCATTTTATAATATGGCATTACTTAACTTGAGCAAAAATGGCTATAAACTGTTCTCCTCCTAATCTATAGCACTCATAAGGTAGTCGTTTGAGTACATATATTTACCAGGGTCTGACTGCGAAAGCATTGTAGTTGCTTCCTAAATAGTAATAGGGGCTTTACAGCAAATCACCATCTTCCAAAGATAAAGATGACAAGTATAAAGCAGATAAATATTTTTTAAAATATAGTGAGCTATAATAATAGACAAACATTGTCCTAATATCTAAGGGATTGAAACAAAGGGTACTGCACTCTAAGGTTCCCCCATCTACTGAATTGGGCTATCTTATAGTTTGCTTGTATAACCTTAGAGTGAAATATTTAGCATTAAAAGATGGTAGATCAAAATGTCAGCTTCAAGGCTTGGCTGTATATTATATTTATCGTTAGCTCTTATCTTCTTCCCAAGATCTCCTTGAAGCAATTTTACTTCTTGCTGTAATAGCAGAAGCCTAGCATTATACATGCCCATCTGACCTTCTGAGTAATTTCTTAGATACTTGATGATGCAAGCTTTAAAAGAATACAAATCCACAGAGGTATATCTATCTAACAGACCAGATGCACTTCCCTCACTTATAAAAAGGGCTTTCACTGTATCTACAAAACTGGCTCCTTAACTTATCTCCCATCATAGCAAGGATATGAAGCTTTACCCTAATGGAGGCATGATCTGAGACACACATAGGGAAGACATTTATCAGTCAAATGGCATGTTCATACTACTAGATTAAGAAAACCATACCAATCCTATAAAATATATGTGCACTTGGCAAGTATAATATATACATGTGAGAATGCAGTTTCTGCAAGATATGGATATCCAACATACCAAAACAGACAGATATTTTTTAAATAAACATCTGGTCAGGAGCTGAAATGTTTTCCAAGGACCACCAGGCACCTCATTATGTGATAAGTTTTGACCTAAATCACCATCACCTATTACAAACATTACCACTGATCTTACAAAGTAACCCAGTTCACTTAATGGGATCCTAGGTAGTAGACATGCATTTACTGAAGTGAACATAGTACAAACCTACCTAACTCAATGACATAGATATCCTTAAACTAAAAACATAGGCTGCCCCTTATTAAAACACCTCTACAGCCTCCTGAGTATGAGGAGCAATACCTCCTGAATAAATGTCCCTGAGCAGTGAAGAATGCTAATCAATGGTTAAATACATTTCCTGTAAACAAACAAGAGGAGGCCTAAACATATAGACTTGAACTCTCTCCCTTTCTTTCTTCATCCAGCAATCCATTCACATTCCATAACACTATAAAAACCTATGCACAAATAACAGATTTAAGCCGCACCATTTCAGATCCAAAGGCCACTCCTGTATATCCATAAAGTAACACATATCAAGCTGAATAATATTTTACATACGTACACACACACACAAACTTATTGCTCTCCCATAGGAGAATGATCTTTCATAAAAATAAACTCTAAAAAACAGCATTTAAACAAGTACAGCAAAGCATATCAACCATTTACAAATAATCCTGATAAAGCAGATGACAGAAGGATGACAAAAGCTGCTCTTTAAGGTTCATCAAGAAAGCAGTAAAATTCACTTCAAAACTACCCAAGTGGTTTACTAGATGACTAGTAACAGAAATTGCACCTCCCCAATCAAGGTCATGTTGCATAAAATGATTTATTTATTGACATTTGTTTAAAACAAGACGGACATCCCCTAGTTAAAGTGATTATAATAGGTATATAATAAAAAAATCAAACATCCAGTGATAAACTTTAAGATATAAAATTTTAACATGTAGACAGCTCATCATCTCCTTTAAACACTGCTACAATGGTTACTGAAAGAGAATAAACCAAACCTGATGTGTGCTGAATTAGCTGTGGATAGCATCATGAACGGACAGATGATCCGCTGTGGTGACCCCTAACTGGGAAAAGCCGAAAGAAGAAGAAGAAGAAGCATCACACACACTGATCCTGCAAAAACAGCTATCCTATCAGCTGACAGGTTTGGCACCCCCCTCCCCTCCTAACATTCCACAAAGCAATCCCTCTACATCTTCCTCACCATGCATCTCCAAACAGCAAGTTGTTTCTCTAAAGCCAAAAATACAGCCTCTATGGGACTGGATGGCATTCCAGGTTGCATTAACTCTCCCAAAGAGTTCAAGCTCCATAACAGCATTTTTAAATTGAATACAAATACATGCCTGTGTAATCCTCCTCTGCCAAAAATCTCACTATCACAAATCTGCACTCATCATATTTTCCCTCTTCTATCTCTACTAGAGTGCCACTAGCAATCAGTATTACTACTCTACCAAAATAACGGGGATAAAGAAAAGGAAAAGTCCACTCTTACATCCTTTTTTGACAAATTTGGTTGCTCATTCACATCCATGTGTCTCCTACAACATTGCTATTTACACACTGCACCTCTCAATATAATTCAATACTGTTTGCTTTTTACAGTACCAGTAGGTCCATTTACATTCCATGATAACATAGACAGAATAGCCATGACAAACAGCTACTACCCCAATCTATTATACATAAGAGTATGTAAGAATGTATATTTCCAACATTTAGCTTACATGCAGACATTTATGTTTTGCAGGCTGATCTCTTATGTAGTTACTTCTTCTCATCTCCATTTGAACCTATGCCACATTTTCAAGACATTTGCTTCACTGAAAACACTCAAATAAAAAACTTAATAGATTTTCAGAATCTTGCATCCACCTATATCTTAGAACAATTGCCAAAACAATGCACATTTCAAAAAAAAAAAAAAAACAATTACACCTACATATAGCAAATGCCAGCATCCACAGCTGCACTCAGAGGAATTACCTAATATAAAATTAAGATTACCTATTTTAAAGTACGTTACAGCATCTGTTCCAACTTATAACAGTTACTATCTGCTCTTTTCTTATTTCTATCCCCTCCCAGATGTGAAAACAAACTTGTGTGATTTCAGTAAACATTCACTTTTAGCCCTAATAAAAGTGCACTGACTACCTTTATATAAATAGATAATCTAAAATATGTATGTATGCTACATTAAACGGATTGAAGTTTGGGAGGCAACTACTTGCTCCACAGTTTAAAATGTCATTTATTTTTCACTAAATTGCTTGCCAGTGTACCTTTCAATGTTAATGACAATGTGCTTTGTACACTTCACTAAGCAGACAGTGTTCAGACCTCTCATGATTATTTGTATTTGCAGACTTCTCGCCTCCAAGTAAAAGCAGTACGTGACTCTGCAGATGCAGGAAAGAATCTTTGTGAGTTTCACTCAAAACATACCTCTCAGCCCTCTCATAATTAATTTCCTGCACCTGAAGACTTTGTCTCCCACTGAAAGCCTTTACTAATTGAAAAATAGCTAATGACGGAATAGTTGTGCAAAATCTTATCATAAACAAAGATGTTTGTGCAAAATCTTATCATAACCAAAGATGTCCTTCTCTTCTGTGTTACAGTATTCTTTACATATTGGTTGTATTCCACCCATCAACCTGATGTCTGGCCTGCATACAAAAACTTACAGCCACTCCCAGTACGTGGGAAGTCGCACATAGGTATTGACAATGTCAGCCATAAAAGGGGTGGCCACATGTACCATCCTCAGAATATGTTAGCCCCATGAGGAGCAAGAGTCCAAAGGCCAAACCAAAAAAAGTAGTCATTCTAGGAGAGAGCAAGTTGTGGGGGGAAAGGTGGGTGGGACAGAATACTGCAACATAGAAGAGAAGAACATTTATGGTTATGGTAAGATTTTACACAAATATCCTATGACCTTCTTTTCAATGTTGCAGTACTCTTTACATATGGGAGAGTGCAAAAGCTCAGAAGGAACCCAGGGGGGAGGAGGAGGGCATAGAGGAAGAAAGTGAAAAAACATGTTCTACAAATCCATGCACAATTTCAGTAGCAAACCCTGCCCTGGATCTAGAGACAGTGTCCAACTTGTAATGTTTAGTAAAAGTATGAACAGATGACCAAGTAGCAGCCTCCAAAATGGAATGGGCTTCTAGACCTTTAAAGAAAGCACCTGAAGAGGTAACATATCTGGTAGAATGAGCTCTAACAAAGGATGGTAGAGATTTCACTTAAAAATCATAGCAAAATACAATAGCTTTAGAAATCCAAGAAGCAAAAGTTTGTTTGGAAACAGGTAAACCCACGGTCCTGGGATGAAAGGACACAAAATGTTTATCCAACTTCCTAACAGATTTTGTTTTGCCTAGGTAAAATCTGAGTTTGTCATTTCGGCTTTTCCCAGTTAGGAGTCGCCACAGCGGAACTCCAGTCCGCTAGTGATTGGCAGTCGATTTTTATGGTGCCGAGTTGCCAGCCCGACGCCCAACCTTCAGAGAAGGCACGCCCATTCACGCATGTCTTTCGGAGGTCACTCGATGCAGGGAGGACATGCAGACTCCACACAGAAGGCACTCCAACAGAGAATCGAACAGGAGAACCTCTTGCTGTGAGGTAACTATGCTACCACTGTACCACAGCGGATATATAGTTGCCTATGCACACCTAAGGAGTGTAAAATTCTTTCACTAGAGGATTGTGGTGAAGGACAAAAAGGTGAGAGACAACTCATTCACCACATTAGGCATGAAAGAAGGATTAGTTCTCAAAGACGCTCTTTCCTTGTGAAACACCAGGAAAGAAAGGGAAGCCATCAAAGCCTGAATCTCAGAAATCCTTCTGGCAGAAGTCAAGGCTACCAGAAATACTATTTTCCAAGTGCAATACTTTAGAGAAGCAGAGGCAGCTGGTTCAAAGGGAGCCTGGATAAACTTCTCTAAGACATAGCTGAGATCCCAAGAAGGAGGGACTGGTTTCCTGGGGGAGTTTCATGTGTAGGACACCTTTAAGGAAAAGTTTAACCTCCAGTCTAGAAGTTAATGGAGGTGTCAATAGCAAACAAAAGACATAGCAGAGCAATGGACTTTCACAGAGGAATAAGAGAGACCACTGTTAAGTAATTCACACAAGTAAGAAAGCACTATTGGAATGTCCACAGAAAATGGGTCTAGCTTTCTTTTCTGGCACTAAATAGAAAATATTTTCCATTTGGAAGTGTAAGATTTCCAGGTATTGGGTTTCCTGGCCTCCTGCAAACCCTAAGCATGTGCTGTGAGAATAGGTGCCTGAAAGGAATCAGAAGTTGATCACCCAGAGAGTCAACTGTAGAGTTGACAGATGTGGGTGGATCAAGGTTCCTTTGTTCTATGTGAGTAGGTCCAACCAGTGAGGCAACTTGTGGTGATGGCCCCTGGCTAATTGCAAAAGAGGGAACCAGTGTTGTCTTGGCCAAAAGGGGATAACCAGCAAGATTTTTGGTTTGTCCTGCTGAATTTTCAGCAGGACTTTCTGAATGAGGGGGAAGGGGGATGCATAAAGAAACATCCCCTTCCATGAAACAGAGAGGGCATCCACCTTCCAAGCCTGAGGGTGAGGGACCCTGACACAGAAAAATTGGAAGCTGTGTGTTCTTGAGGGGAGACAAAGAAATCCACTTCTGGAGTATCCCACCGGTGAACTAGATCCAGGAACATTTCCATGTGAAGCATTCACTTATGGAATTATTTCATGGATCTGCTAAATCATCTGGCAATGAATTCTCAGCTGAGGAAAGGTATACAGCATGCAGAATTACCTTGTACTGGATTTGGCCCTGCCTGGCTTGTTTTTTTGTACCATAGGAAATTGGTATTATCTGTAAGAATTTTGAAAGGACCTGGCAAGAAAAGAGGGTGAAAAGTTTGCAAGGTCAGAATCAAGGCTCTCATCTCCCAGATGTTGATGTACTCCCTCTGTTAAGCAGGGGACCAAAGACCCTAAACCTTAGTGGAAGCAAAAGTTGCTCCCCAGCCTAAATTTGAGGCATCTGTGAAGAGTTGCTGAGAAGGCTGCAGCATGAGAAGAGAAAGGCTTGGACTCTGAGATAGCTGCTGGAACCACCAAAGGAGCTCTGTTTTCAGGCAAAGGAGAAGAGGGACCAGGACATCCAAAGGCTGGGCATGCTGAGACCAAACTGTCTTCGGAAACCAATGAAACTTCCTCATGTGCAGCTTTGCAAAGGGGAGCATGGGAATCTTGGAAGCTATAAATCCGAGCAATCTTAAAAATTCCATGGCCGAGATGGATGGAAGAGGCAGAAGGGCCTCCATTTGGCCTGTCTGATGGGTGGAAAATCATCAGATCATCCGAACCTGCAACCTAGAAAAATAAGGTCCTGAGTAGGGGTAAGTCTAGATTTTTTGAAATTTACAGTGAATTCCAACCACTGAAGAAAGGGAATGGCTAATTTGAGGTTTAACAGTAGGTGATCTGGGCTGTTGGCCAGAAAAAGAAGGTTGTCTAGATAGAGGTAAATCTGAATCCCTCAAACCATCAAGAAGGAAATGGCTGGAGCCAAGCATTTGGTGAAGAGCCTTGGAACAGTAGAAAGACCAAAAGGCAATCAATCAGAGAACTGGAAGTGCAAAAAACCCACCAAGAAACCGAAGAATTTCTTGTACTGAGGGTGAATTGGGATGTGTAGGTAAGCATCCTAGAAAATGAGAGAAGCCAAGGAGGAGTGTGAAGGAACCACAAGAAAAAGAGTTTTCAGAAAAACATAAAAAAGGCACTTTCAGGAAGGTGTTTACATGGGAGAGATCTAGGATAGGCCTCCAAAGACCATCCTTTCTTGGGACAAGAAACATCCTGGAGTAAAATCCCTTCCCTTTTTGTTCTGGAGGAACAACCTGGATTGTACCATGGTGGAAGAGTTGATCTAGTAACTGAGGAAAGAGATGAAGTTGGCTGAAAGGGGGGTTGTGAGATCCTTAGGAATTGTGGTAGAGTCTTCCAAGTCATAAAGTTATCTTTTTGGATGATGGAAAGTAGCCAGGAGTCCTGAGTGATCTCCATCCAGGCTGAAAGTGAGAGAGAGAGGCAAAGAGACACAGGCGTATGACCTGGAAGAATGGCTTAGTTGTCACAGAGAGCCACCTGAAAGTGTTGCTGAAGAGGAGTTGCAGAAGCAGCTGATTTTAATGGAGAGGCTGTCCTAGAACACTTCTTATACCTAGACACTGCAGAAGCAGAAGAGGAGGAATGAGCAGGTCTTCTGACAAAGTCTTGACAAGGAAATTCCTGTGGAATTTGAGAACTGGGGAAACAAGCAAGTGTTTTAAATCTTGGAGCTCCTTAACGTTATCCTGCAAAGATTTGAAAAGTTCTGCAGCAGCTGAACCAAAAAGAGCAGAATTATCTAAAGGAGAATCAAGCAATTTAGCCTTTTATGTCATCAGGTAATGATTGGTGCCTTAACCATGAATGTCTTATGAACAGATGCAGAAGCCGCAGCCCTAGCAGAAACCTCCACTGCATCATAGCTGCACCTAATGGAATGCCTGGCTACCTGAGAAGATGCAGACAGCAGATTGAGAACCTGAGATTTAACCTCTGAGTCAGGTAATTTTGATAAAGCCGGAGTTGCCTGAGAATGTAAAGCTAGGGCGTACCTAAACATGTGTGTCTGGTAATTAACAGCCCTAATAGCCAAGGTGGATGAAGTATATACTTTTTTACCTAGCCTTTCCAATATCCTGCTCTCCTTATCAGAGGGAAGCAGCTTAGCAGAAAGGGACAGATGAGATATGTCAGAGGCAATAGAGACCACAGCTGGGTCAGCAAATGGGCATTTAAAAAGAAATCTGTAGTCATCCTGTAACTTATAAAATCTGTCAGGTCTCTTGGGAGCAGGGGCTTTTTAGAAGCGGAAGCAAAAGCATCCAAGAAAGCAGTCAGAACAGGTGGAACCACAGAGGGTACAGGGGCTTCCATCTGAAGAAGTTCATAGTAAAGTTTTTGTGCCTCTGAAATTTGGGAAGAATCTCACTTAAAAAAAATCCCTCATCTTATTAATAGTTTCTCCAAAAGAAAGCTCTTCTATAGGGGAATATTCCCCATTAGACTCCTCCTCAGGAGAAGCATATTCCAGAGGGGAAGGAATCCAACCACAGACTATACACAAGAGTCAACCTTTCTGAATGGCAGCAAAAATATTATGAGGATGGTACGTGCAGATGTCCCTTTTATGGCTGATGTCAGTATCTACGTGCGACATCCCATGTACTGGCAGTGGCAATAAGCTTTTGTATGCAGGCCAGACTTTAGGTCGATGGGCGGAATACAACCCATATGTAAAAAATACTTAAACTCTGAACAGAAGGACATCTTACAAATACAAGAACGAACTAGTATTTCCCACGCCTTTCATATTACCTTATTTTTTTAATTGTATTTGCTTAAAAATGTCCATAGCTTAAATCAAGACATTATTCTACATATCCACATATAAAAAACAGGGAAAATTATCTTAGTTCAACATATATTGTAATCAGTATACTTCTACATCTTCCACCTCGGTGACCGAAGAATACATTATATTAAATTTAACTTGCTTCTCTCTAGCTATTTTTATCTTTTTACCTTGTTACAGTGTAAAGCTTTGATACCTTATAAGTAAATAAAGTACTTTCTTGTGTTACTATCTTTAACATACATAATGGTTACTGATAAACACACCTCCACCTCACATTCAAAATACCACTGTCTGCACACTATGCAAGACTGTTTTACAACATGCAGTTTACATCGTGAAATGTTACATAAATATTAGTAAGCACAAAAACTGTGACTTTTACAGTTCCTTCTCCATTGCATTCTGTGTTCTTCTAAACATTAAAGACAAAGTGGGGTATATGCTTAAAAGTCCACCCACCAGTTTAACACAGTCAACACAATTCCAGTCTTTCTGCAACCACTTTTTGTAACACTTCATGTGTCTATTCCTATATTTAATAGTATCGATGGTTCACGGTCTTCCATTTATTCACTAATGTCACAATGTTGCTGATTTTCTTTATCCTCTCCATCTCACAACAATCAAAAAAGTTTTCACTGGCAAAGTCTCTTCTTCGACTTTGTTACACAAGAATGAGAAAAAAGTCCCATTCTGCTTGCTGTCTCATTCTTTCTTGGTTAAATTTTTTTACTTCCTGCTTAGCCAGCTAAGCATCTAAAAAGGTCTTTGATCCACCAGGAAAAATATTTTGAACTAAGCTGGATGTAGCAGACTGAATTTTATACCTGCCTGTCTACATTCCCTGATTGCGGTGATAAAACTGCATTTGTTCCGTCTTACACTTGTGAATAATCACTTTCCACAAAACACTATGCTGGCCCTAATTTTTAATTTTCAACATCTTTGTTGAATTATCACTGAAGACACAGGCAAACACACAATTATACATAAGAAAACAAACCACATCAGTATATTTTCAGTTGCAAACATTATACATAACATTTACTCTTTTGTATATTTATAATCAATTTAACATTACATAAATTGATCTATTCCTACCTTCGTTTAAACATTATTACCCCTCCAAAACATTATTCTGCATGTACTGTTCCCAGAATTCCATTTTTTATAGGTAGTTTGCTCCTACCATTTTCTAAAGATCATACTTCCATTTATTTTCTTTGCTACAATATTCAATACTTCATGCTGTCCCCATTTTTTTAATACTTTGGTCCTGAGAAAATTGTGGCAGAAGGGAAATGTCTTTGCTTAAATAGATCTTGGTTGCTTTCTCATACCAAGTTTTGGAATGCATACATGATTAGCTCTCTCAATTAATAAATCTCACTGTGAAACATCAGTCCAGTTGTATTGCAGAGAAATTACTGCAGTCTGTTCCTTCCTTTCTTTAAAGAGGGGGCGTAGTATTAAGGACATGGTTGTACATAGTATTTATTCTCCTCCTAATATATACAAGTGGTGTTTGAACCTAGTATTTGTGGTACCTTACCTTGCAATAATTGTTTTTTATGTAAATGTGTAGTCAGGACTTTTGAGAAAATTAATGTTGTGGAATATGTGCCTAGAACATTTTTTAATTGTAGTACAAAAGGAGTTATTCTATGTCTTGAGGTATCCCTGCAACCTCTTTTATATAAGGGAAACTAAAAGGTCTTTTACAGTTATAATGCAGGAATACCTCAGATGAAAGCTGTATAGCTTCACATTTTATGTCATGTCACGGGGAGGAGAGGATAGTACTTTTTTGAGTGGCAGCATTTTGGAAAAGGTGGCAGGTTTTAGCAGTTTTGAAATAAAGAAAGTTATTATATAAAGAGACAATATTTATTTTGAAATGTGCTACTTTGGTGCCTACTACTTTAAATTTAGAGTGTAATTGGAAGGTACTGTTGTAGCTTAATTAATAATGTGTCTTTATTGGATGTTTTACTGATTGTTTTGTTAATGACTGTATATATTTAAAAGGTCTTTTATATTGCTGTTTTATCTCTTTAAAGACTTGTTGGCTGAGGCACTAGGGAATAAAGGTGTACATGGTTTAGAAGAACACTGGCCTTTTTGATTGTATTTTATTTGTTCCTTCCAGTAACTCTGCTATAGCAGAAACTCTCAGGTTCTTTGTCTACAGGCTCGGTCTTCTAATTGTGCCATTTTTGAACCATATCTTCTTGAGAAGCCTCATTCTCAGCCAGCCTTTTCTCAGTTTCTGATTTTTGCAGTTTTATCAGGTCATCTGAAGATGAATTTGTTACTTTACTTCATTTATTCCTTTAGTGTTTCACTTACATTACACACCTCTGAATACATTTGATTTATTTTCCTCTAAAATACCACAAGCCATCTCCCGTACAAAAGCTGAAACTTGGACCACTTTTTTTTCATAGGATCATAACTGTTTACTAGACTAAACACCACAAGGGCCTTTTGAAGCCTAGCCATGCAGCTGAAACTTTGGCAAGTTCTGGTATCCTTGATAAGTGTAAGCAGGGGCTTGGGAGACAAACCATTCACAGGCTGCCTGTGTCCATTAGAAGCAGAGATGCCAAACCAGGGATGACCTTTCTGTTCCCCATCCAATTGTCCAAGCTACACTTCAATTGGGTTAGGAAGGAAAACTATGGGGGGCCTGCTCCAGAAAAGGGGTAGTCTCTGGGATATATACCTCTCTCTCCAGCAGGTCTTATTTATATCACAAGCAAGGTTTAAGTCTTTAGAATGGGCAATTCTGGAGCCATTTGTTCTGCAGATATGCAGGAGGCCCAGAGTAGGGTCTAAGAATACCTTGTATGCCAGGCCTAGATCTTCACTCAGCAGCCTGTAGGTGATAGAATACAGGTATAGAGCTTTGAGATGGTGTGCATAGGAAATGTTGCATACACCCTTATTCTTTTAGTGGGGAACCTCTGCGGACATTCCAGTTGTTGGATAGGCCTGGTTAGGTACATACTAAAGGGGGCATTGTACTCAATGACAGGTCTAATAAATGCCGAATACAGTGGAACAATGACTTCCTTGGACTTAGATGCCATGCCTTTGTTTATAAGTTGCACAACATAGAATGATTTTCTCACTACTGTAGACACGTGATGGTCAAAGGCTAGATTACTGTCTATGTGTGTCCCCAAGTCCCTGACTACTGCGTCAACTCTTAGATGAGTGAGTTTTGAATATAATTATCAGGTGTGGATGACTTACTGGAAGATACTGCTATGCATTTATTGGCATTTAGTTTTGGTCCATGGCTCTGACACTAGTTGTTTGTCTTTGTCAGCCCATTCTGGACAACATTTGTGTCAGTGGGGGATTCAATGACAGCTCCTAATTTGCAAACATCTACAAATTTAGTCAGCCAGAGGCCACTGACTCTGGCCTTGACTTCAGAGAAGTAAATGGTAAAAAGAGTTCCCAGAATTGATCTCAGAGGGACTCTGCTTGTGACTGGCCTCTTTGTAGAAGTGGCCTCCAATTCTAACATCCTGGGTCTTCTCTGTGAGCCAGCTAGCTATTCACTGGGTGACATAAGTGTTTGTACCTATCCTCTTGAGTTTGTCAACAATACCAGAGTACGTTTTTGATGAACAGCTGCAAGATTCTTCTTGGCCACACCATATTCTTCCCCTTTTCTAGTTGATTTCCTTTTACTCTTCTGGCAACAAGGCAGTGCAATTACTAGCTAGTAACTGAATTTTCCCCATATGGATAGTTTCATGGCTTGGACATTGTACAGTATTCTTTCCAACAGCCATCTAATCTTGCCCAGGAACCATATTTCAATAAAAATGTGCATCTTCCACTGCTGTCTGTCTTATTTTCATTATATCAATAAGCCAAACACATGCATATATTTCTCTAAGTATTTACCCTCAGCCAGTATTCTACAGAATTTTTGGTCTTCCAGAGTATCTTCCTTACTTCTTACAGTGTTCCAGTCTCCTGATATTATTGTGTATCCCTGATGAAAGGCTACAACTGCTCCCATATTTTTCTTTATATCCTGTTTCATTACTTTTGGAGCAATACTCAGTGTAGTTAGTGTAACTGTTATACCATGCTAACAACCTCTCACTTCTAGAAATCTTCCTAGCCTGTCCTTAATCTGTTCCTCCGTCTTTACTTCAATACCCTTTTTAATATTTAAGACCCTTTTCTTTCACTCTTTTTCTATTCCAGCAGAGAGACTATCCTTGCTGCTTTTCTTAACAAATAATTCACGTTCTCTAAGATTCAGGCGCATTTCCTGTAACTTTATTACTTGTGCATTTGCTACTATAAACATAGTTCAACACCTTGCCTTTTTTTTTTGCCCATCAACAACCCACTTGTATTCTAAACCAATAAATAAACTGTGCCATAGTAAAAATTATATTTTATTCTAAATCACTATATTATTTATTAAACTGTCAAAATAGAGTATGAAGGATGTTTATTTTTTTCATAGGATCAACTGACTGACACCAGTGAACCCCTGATCATCCACTGTAGCACTCTCATGTGAAACCTTGCATACAAGCTTGCTTGAATTGTAGCTGTCATCAGACTTAGAACTCTGAAAATTAGAAGTTATGTACCTACCATAACGTTCCATGTTAGTTGTCTTCTCTCGCCTTCTTTCTTGCTGGATGGGTTCGGAGCCGATCCTCAGCTCCGACTCGGCACTTGCTTTAGCTCGAGAACTCCTTTTACCAGCTCGAGGCAACCCTATATCCCATGATGCAAGGCGGAACTACCTCAGATCTCGTTTAGCAGCTAACTGACCCTGCTAAAGACTATCCTAACATAATTAGGAACCATGGTTCCTAAAAGAAGTCCTCATAACAATGCTCCAGAGGAAGCAATCTAATAGGAACTCTCCAAGATCTGTCCAGGCCAGGGGAAGGAGGGAGGAAGAAAGAAGGCAGAGAAGACAACTAACATGGAACGCTATGGTAGGTACATAACTTCTAAATGTTAAGTTGTCAATCTCGCTTCATTCTTGCTGGATGGGACCAAGGCCCCTAGCACCTGTATCCGGGTGGCTCAATGGAACAGACTCTTGAGAACTGTGGAACCAAAACTGGCCCTATCTCTGGAGGCCAAATCCAACTTGTAATGAGACACAAAGGTATGAGGCATGGCCCAAGTAGCTGCTGCACAAATAGTGTCAATGGGAAGTCTATCCTGAAAGGCTACAGAAGTGGATAGACTCCTGGTTGAATGTGCTTTTGGCTTAGAAGATAGTTGTTTGCCCCTGAGAGAGTACACATAGGAAATGGTGGAAGTCAACCACCTAGATAAGGTCACTTTAGAAACTGGAAGACCTAACCTGTTTTCTGCATAGGAGACAAACAATTGGTCTGATTTTCTAATTTGTTTAGTCCTATGCAAGTAGTACCTGAGCTGACGATGGACATCCAAAAAGTGCAGCTTTTGTTCAGCTCTGTCAGAATAGTTAGGAAAGAAAACTGGTAGATCTATAGATTGGTTAATATTGGTTTGAGATACAACCTTGGGAAGAAAGGAAGGGTTAGTCCTTAACGAAACCCTATCCTTATGCAAAACCAAATAAGGTGAACGAATACAGAGGGCCTGAATCTCAAAAACTCTTCTTGCAGAAGTAACAGCCAGTAAAAATATAGTTTTCCACGTCAATAGCTTCAAAGAACATGAAGCAGACGGTTCGAAAGGAGGTAGAATTAGGGATGCCAACATTAAGTTTAGATCCCATTGCGGAGGAGGATGTTTCACAGGCGGTTTTAGGAGAAAAACTCCTCTCAAAAAGGCCTTGCATAACCTATGAGACATGATGTTATTGTCATGCAAGCCAACATGATACTTGGAAATAGCAGCCAGTTGTACTTTGACTGTAGATGACGAGGATCCTGAATGAAAAACCTCCGCCAGGAAATCCAAAACAGAATGTACAGGAGCAGTAAAAGGATCAATCTTTCTGGCGTTTGCCCAAATTGAAAAACGTCGCCACTTGCTAGCATAAATAGTTCTAGTAGACTACTTCAAAGAAGACACTAGAATGTCTCTGACAGAGTCAGAAATCATTGGTAGCCTGGCTAGGGAAGGAAGTGGAGCAACCAAGCAGTGAGGTTGAGAGAATGAATGGCCCGGTGCTGCTGACCCGACTGGTGGATCAAAAGATCCGGAACTGGGTCCAGATGCCAGGGCTGCACCAGAAGATGATGATGTAGAGACGGAAACCAAATTTGTCGAGGCCAATATGGAGCAATGAGGATCAATTTGGCTCTCAAAACGGTGGCTTTCTGAATGACTTGTGGAATCAATGGAAAGAGAGGAAAAGCATAAAGAAGTCCCCGAGGCCAATCCTGGGTTAGAGAGTCTCTCAAGGGATGGCCTGGAAGGGGAAATAGTGTGAAGTAATCTGGGCACTTGCTGTTTTGAGGGTAGCGAAAAGATCGCAACAAGGAGTGCCCCACTTCAGAAAAATCTGATCCACTACAGATCGATTGAGAGACCATTCGTGAGGCATCAGAATAGATCTGCTTAGCCTGTCCGCCAATAGGTTGGACCTGCCGGGATGTGCGTGCTATCAGAAACCGCTGAGAAGAGATCGCCCATTGCCAAAGTCTGAGAGCTTCTCGACATAACGGATAGGACCTGGTTCCGCCCTGTTTGTTGATGTACCAGACCACGGACATGTTGTCCGTTTGTACTGCAATAGTCCCCGTGGGAAGAAAGTCGTCGAGGGCTTGCAACGTTAAAAGCACTGCTCTCATCTCCAGGACATTTGTGTGCAGATGGTATTCTATGGGTTGCCACGTCCCGTGGACCATCCTGCCCTGATAATGCCCCCCCACCCGATCAGAGAGGCATCCGTGGTGACAGTGGCAACTGGAGGAGGGGGAATAAAGGGTCGTAGATGAGCCCTGCACGACTGTGTTACCAAGATTTCGTGTCTCATGGGAAGATTGTGGTACGACCACTGCGTGAATAACATCCACTGCAGGAGACGCATGTGGAAGCGAGCCAGTGGAAGAAGAACAATGGCCGCAGCCATTAGGCCTAGAACTTTCAAGACAAACCTGGCTTTGATCTTGTTGCTTAGTAACAGAAGCTGAACAAATTTTTGGATGTCCAGAATCCTTTGATCCGTTAGCCTGGCTAACATTTTGACGGTATTTAACTCTGCGCCTATAAAGGTGATAGATTGGCAAGGCAGCAGAGAGGATTTTTTGAAATTTACCGAAATTCCCAGTTTCCTGCAAAGCTGTAGGGTGTAGTCTCTGGACCGAAGAAGCTGATGCTTGGTGGTGGCGGAGAGGAGCCAGTCGTCCAAATAAGGAAACACCTGGAATCCACGACGCAGCAGGTGAGCTGTGACTACTGCCATGCATTTGGTGAACACTCTGGGGCTGAAGTGAGGCCAAAAGGCAGTGCTCTGAATTGGTAATGACTGGCTCCCAGCCGAAGCGGAGAAACCTTCTGGAGCCGCCTGTGAATCTTTATGTGATAGCACGATCCTGAAGGTCTATAGAGCACATCCAGTTGTCCTTGCCCAGAAAGGGCAGAATGGATTGCAGCGTGACCATCCGAATCTTGCCTTCTTGACAGACTTGTTTAGTCTGCTTAGGTCTAGTATCGGTCTCCAATCTCCCGCCCTTTGGGGACCAAAAGAATCTTGAGTAGAAGCCGGATCCTACTTGGTCTGCCGGCACTGTCTGGATGGCTCTTTTTTCCAGGAGTTTTGAAACCTCCTGTCTTGCCAAATCCCTTTGACCGGGTGAGATGTCTGGAAGGGATTGTAGAGGTACGGAAACCTTCAAGGGGATTTTGTAACCCTCGGATATGATCGACTGTACCCACTTCTCTTGGGATAGGGATTGCCAGGCTACTGGGTACAGTGAAATTCTTCCCCCGACTGCCTCCAAGGGTGGACAGTCGGGCAACACCTCAGGGATGCTGAAAGGGCTTCTCAGGAAGAGATTCCCTGTTGCCCTGGTTCTGAGGACCCCCCTGCCTCTAGGGCGGCGTCTATTATTGTTAACCCCTCTGCCTCTAGGGGTAAACTGACCACGTGTGTCCGTGTAGCTCCTTGGGCTTTTCGAACCACATCTTCCCCCCTTCTGACCCTTGGGATAAGGTCTAGAAGGAGTGGAAAACTGGACTCCAACGGCAGAAAGAGTTTTACCGTCCTGCTCACATCTGGTCAAAGTATCCTTCACCTGAGGTCCGAACAAAGCCGAACCATCAAAGGGGGTGTTGGTGAAGGACGCCTTAAAGGGGTCCGCAAAATTACACAGCCGCATCCAGGCTTGGCGCCTAAGAGCAACACCTGTGCCTGCTGCCTCGCTCCATCGGCCGCATAAGATATGAGCCGCATGGAGGAGTTAGATATGGAATTCAGGATAGCCAGCTGTGAGGCAATCTTTTCCTGAGCCCCAGCAGCAGAAGGATCCTGGACTACTTCTCCCAGTTCCTTGAGAATATCTCATTGAAGCCTGGTGAAGTGACAAAGGTAATTCAGCGAACGCATAGCAAAGGTCGCTGAAGAAAACATCCGCTTTCCATACCTGTCCATGGTCCTAGAATCCTTATTAGGAGGATGGACAGGTACTGAAGGATCCGCCAGTTCCTTCTTAGTGGCCGCCACCACCACCATAGCATCCACAGAGACACCTTTGGAAAGGAAACTACAGTTTTGTACCTACCATAAATGTAGATGTTCGAAGATCCACATTGCTGCAGTCCTTAACACTTGGGTAGTCCGCTGTCCTCGGTCGGCCCGAATATCAAAGTATAAGGCTGACGTCGGTCAAGGCGCATTTGACTGACATCAGGACGTCAGGGTACAAATGCGCATGACCGGCGTCATATCCTCAGTCTTTTCTTGCCCCAGATGTCAGAAGACCCTAAAAATGAAGGTCAAAACCAAAAGACAGCAAACAAACAACCAACCATCCTAGCACTAAAAATATGTACAATATATACAATATACACCCTATTGACAACCCAACCCACACAACCGCCTCTAACTACAGAGGGGAAGGAGGGAGGGAGGGTAAATTGGACTGCAGCAATGTGGATCTTCGAACATCTACATTTATGGTAGGTACAAAACTGTACTATGTTCTTCATCTCACATTGCTGCAGTCCTTACACTTGGGTAGAATCCCAAAGCAGAGGTAAGGGAGGATGGCCAAACTATAAGGAAGCAGGAGCTGCCAAAATGCCCTGCAAAACAGCAGTGGCAAAACCAGCCCTGGATTTAGAGTAAAGTGGTAGGTGATAATGCCTAGAGAAAGTATGCACTGAACTCCAAGTAGCTGCCTCCAAAATATCCTTAGTTGCCACTCCCTCAAAAAAGCTGTCAAGTGGCAGTAGCCCTAGTGGAATGAGGCCTAATCCCAGCTGGAATCTCCTTGCCATGATGGGAATAACAGAAAGCAATGCAAAACCCAATCCACTTAGAAATAGTTTGTTTTGACACAGGCTTGCCCTGAGAACTCAAAGCAAAAGAAACAAATAACTGCTGAGACTGCCTGAACCCTTTAGTTCTGTCCAAATAATATCGCAACTGCCTGTGTACATCTAAAGTGTGCAAAATCTTTTCCCCTTTATTTTGGGGATTTGCATAAAAAGTAGGCAAATGAATAGTTTGGTTTAAAGCCACACTAGAAACCACTTTAGGCATAAAGGAAGGATTAGTACGTAAAGATACCCTATCCTTATGGAAAATTAAAAAGGCTCAACCGCCATAAGGGCCTGCAACTCAGAAACCCGTCTTGCAAAGGTAATCGCCAACAAAGAGCAGTCTTCCATGATAAAAACTTTAATTCAGTAGTAGCTGCAGGCTCAAAAGGTTGTAGAGTGAGTTTCTCCAACACAAAATTGAGATCCCAAGCAGGAGTAGGAGCTCTTCGTGGGGGTCTTATATTCTTTGCCCCTCTAAGAAATTGCTTGAACAAAGGATGAGAAAACAATGGTGAGTCACAATCATAGTGAGCCGAAATTGCTGCAGCATGAACCTTAATAGAAGAGAAGGACAAACCTTTGTCCAGTAACTCAGTAAGATATTGAAGAGCCACACTTAAATTAGGCTCAGTAACATCAAAATCCTTTGCTGCACTCCAAAATAAAAATCTCTTCCATTTATCTGCGTACACTTTCCTTGTACTAGGCCTTCTAGCTTCCAAAATAACATTCAAAACTTGCTGTGGAAGTGGAGGCCCACTATGGTTCAAAACAGAATATGCCAGGCTGTTAGGTGCAGAGAGTGAAGCTTGACATTGAGCAAATGACTGTCCTCCTGAGACAACAGGTGTGGAATCAAGGCAAAGGCCATGGAGGCTTCCGTACCAGGCTTCTCAGTAATGGGTACCAATGCTGTCGAGGCCAATCTGGAGCTATCAAAATCATCCTTGGCTTGTCTTGTCTGGCCTTTAGTAGTACCTTTGGGAGGAGAGGCAGAGGCGGAAAGGCATACACATGAAGATTGCTCCAATTGAAAGAAAGAGCATCCACTTTCCAAGCTGTGGGATGAAACCTTTTGTGCAAAACTTTGGCAGCTGGTGGTTTAGTGGAGAAGCGAACAGATCTATGTCTGGAGTTCCCCATGACACTGTCAATTTCTGAAATACATGAGGATCCAATTTCCACTCGTGGGGATCCATAATTTGTCTGCTCAACACATCTGCTAAGGAGTTCTGTGCTCCCGGCAGAAACCTTGCCTGAAGATTTAGCTGTAAACTGAGAGCAGTCTCCCACAAAATCATTGCTTGCCTGCATAGAGGATAAGAATGTGTTCCGCCTTGCTTGTTGATGTACCACATGACAGTTGTGTTGTCTGTTAGAATCAACACCTGCCCTGGAAGAAGTAAATCCTTGAAAGCTATTAATGCAAACTGGACTGCTAACATCTCTTTCAAGTTGATATGTAGATGTTGTAGTCTGGCAGGCCACTTGTCTTGTATCCACTTTCCATTCAGATGAGCTCCCCAAGCTTTGTCTGAGGCATCTGTCGTTAGAATCTGACTCGCCTCTGGCCGGGTCACAGAGAGTCCCTTGTTTAGGTGACATTCCTGAGCCCACCACAACAATTCCTTTTGAATGCAAGGTATTATTTGAATGACAGTGTCCAAATCCTGGCAGTGCTGTGTCCATACTTTTTTGAGATACCATTGTAGCTTCCTCATATGCAGTTTGGCATTGGGAAGCACCAGAATACAAGATGCCATGAACCCCAAGGCTTGAAGGACTGTCCTTGCAGTCAGCCTGGACTGATGAGACAACTGATGAAAGTAAAGGGAAAGATTCTTTTGTTTGTCCGGGGTCATAAGGCCATCTGGGATGCTGTATTCAGTCTCACACCCAGAAAGCACATGTCCTGAGAGGGTACTAGACTGGACTTTATTTCGTTCACAGAATACCCCAGGCATCTTAGCACTGCTATCACATAATCCAAATGATGAAGAAGCTCGTCCCTTCCTTGAGCTAGAATCAGGCAATCGTCCAAATAAGGATAGATCTGTATTCCTTTTAACCTGAGGAAAGCTATCACTGGAGCCAGAACTTTCGTGAACACTCGGGGCAGTAGATAAGCCAAAGGGCAATGCAGAGAACTGATAATGAGAAGTCCCAGCTCGAAAACGCAGATACTTCCTGCAACTCAGTCTGATAGGAACATGAAGATAAGCCTCCTTGAGATCCAAAGTTACCATCCAATGATCTTTGCCCAGCAGAGGTAAAAGCTGCTGTAACGTCAACATTTTGAACTTGGGAATGTCCAGATAAGTGTTGAGGATAGATAAGTCCAAAATTGGTCTCCACGTGTTCCCTTTCTTTGGTACTAGGAACAGGCGAGAATAAAATCCTAGGCCCACTTCTGGCATAGGGACCGGCTGAATGGCCCCTATTTGGAGTAACAGAGAAATTTGCTTGTGAGCCTCTATTCTTTGTTGAGGAGGAACGTCTGGCATGCCTTTGAAAGGAGGCAAGGTATGGAAATAAAACCTGTAACCGTGGTGTATGATATCCAATACCCATCTGTCTTGGGTAATTAAACTCCAATTTTCTTTGAAAAGTGCCAACCTTCCTCCCAAAGGTGCTGCCAGACGAGAAGGCTCTGGCAGCTGAAAAGGTAGGTCATTGGGTCTGTTTACGAAAGGACTGACCCCTGCGCTGTTAATAAGACTGTGCAGGAGAACTCCCTGTTCTAGGCCTGAAAGAGCCCTGAGCTCTGCCCCTACCACGTCTAGATCTACCCCTAGACTGGGAATCATAAGAAGGATACGTCCACCCCTTAGTAGGCCAATTTCTACTAAACTTTGGAGGCTGAACCTGCAAAAAATCTTTAACAGTCTGCATACACTTAGCCTTGTCTTCCATTTTCTTTAAAACTGTCTCAACAGGAGAACCAAACAACACATCAGATTGTAAAGGAGCATCTAAAATCCTTGTTTTAACATGGTCAGATAAATTCTGATCCCTCAGCCAGGCGTGCCTGCGAAGAACTGACCCAGTGGCAGCCGCCCTAGACGAGGCCTGTACAGCATCAAAACCACATTGCAAAGAATGCTTACCCACCTGTTCAGAAACATGTACTAAATCTTGTAACTCTTTACAATCAATACCTTCCGCCAGAGCATCAACCTTAGACTTCAATTGTGAAAGGAGATAGTTTTGGTATTTCAACATGTGGAACTGACAATTCAAAGCCCTCATAGCTAGAGTGGAAGAAGTATAAACTTTCTTTCCCCATCTATCCAAAGCCCTGGCCTCTTTATCTGTAGGAACCGGATTCTTGACAACAGAAGCCTTAACACCTTTAGGCCCCTGACTAACAGTTTCTGGGTCTGCCCTAGGACTCTTAAAAGATACTTATGAGCTTCAGGCACCCCGTAATACCTATCCGGTTTAACAGGAGCAGGAGGCAAAGAATCAGGATTAAGAGAAGCCTCTGTAAGAACATCTTCCACCACATCCAAAACAGGAGGTATAGCCAAAGGCCTATGCTGGGGTAAAAACAAAAATTCCCTAAGCCTTTTCCTGGAATCAGAGAAGTCCTGACCTTCCCACTTAAAATGCTCCCTCATGGAATGAAAAGTTTCTGAAAAAGAAAAATCCTCAGGAGGAGAAGCAGAAGGAGTAGAATCATCCACATCAGAATCAGAATAAGGAGAATACTCCTGCAAGTCTTCAGCTGAAGACTCTGAAACATCCGAAGCCTGCTCAAAACTCCCTAGCTCAGGCTCCACCCTAGGTCTCTTATCAGGAGGGGGCAAAGAACACCTAATCAAAGTAAACAGATCTTCTGCCATTTTAAGCATATGCTTCTTGGGCACAGTTCCTGAAGAACTAGGGTGACACCAACTGAAGCTAAACCTGGCCTGCCTCTGGGAGAAGCCTTGGAAACAGAAGGAGAGGGCCTAACCACCCTAGGAAGGGAGGGGAGTATAGTAACCTGAGAAGCCCCTTCAGCCTGACCTGCCTCCTGAGAGGCCACATCCTGCAATAACAAAGTCTCTCCCTGGGATCCCAAAGAAACCTCCGGTGGAACCACCGGCTCCACCGACACCTCTAAAGAACCGGCGTCCGCACGGACGGTTCTTCTAGCCTAGGCTTAACTGCTTTGTCCTTGCGCTTCTTCGAAGCGGGCGACGGAGCATCCGACGGCATTTTATAATTGCACCGCTTCCCGAAGACTAACCTGGCACAATCTAACCTTCTCTTTATAGTGCGCTTATTGAATCAAGCACAAGAGCGACACCCAACAACGTCGTGCTCAGGCCCTAAACAAGGAATACACAAAGTATGATAGTCTCTATGCGGTATCTGTTTCCCACAAGAAATACAATTATTCACTTTTTCTGACATCCGGTAAACCACTGAGGCAAGAAAAAACTAAAATATTCCCAACGGGTACTTAGCCAACTTTGACTCGGTCTGAAACTCCGAAATCGAAAAATTTCAGAACGCCAACCGGCACTTGCAATGCTACTTCTGCATCGGACCATGCGGCAAAAAAGACTGAGGATATGACGTCGGTCATGCGCATTTGTACCCTGACGTCCTGATGTCAGTCAAATGCGCCTTGACCGACGTCAGCCTTATACTTTGATATTCGGGCCGACCGAGGACAGCGGACTACCCAAGTGTAAGGACTGCAGCAATGTGAGATGAAGAACATCTGCTTATCCGAAGGGGCCGTGATGAACTTGGATGGTCTCCTGGGGACAGGTTCCACAGAATCTGGAGCCGCCCACACCTTCCGAGCCACTACCTGCATGAGTGGGTCGAAAGGCGGAGACACCCAGGAGGTGGAGGGTCGGGATCCAAAAGCCTCCAGGTATACCGACTCATCCTCGGAGGGGTCAATCGAGGGCCAATTACCCCTCTGTTTGAGGAGCTCAAGGATGTCTGAAAAGGAGACATCCTCAGAGGGGGACCGGGGGGAACCCTCCGACTCATCTAAGTCGGTATCAGATGTAGTAGACTCGGGGGAGTCTGTGTGTTTCCTCTTACACGTCCTCTTCCGAGGGGGTTCCCCTGCAGGATCAGGAGAAACCTCGGAAGAGGAGGAAATTCCCAGTGGGGAAACCTGGGGCGATGAATCCCTGGGCCTGAGAGCAAGAGGCTGGGAAGAGGCATCTGCAGGCACTGATGAGGGAGGAGCTAGAGGACGGACCGCTGACCTGGCTCTGAGGCCAGGACACTCCTCATCACCTCAAAGGCTCTCTCCCGAGACCAGAACACACCCGCTCGAAGAGACAGGAATGGTCGGCTCCAAAGAGAGAGAAGGCTCCGAGGCCGATGTCGGTGCCGAGCTTACAGAGCCAAGCCCGAGAGGGAGAGCGGGTCGGACAAGGGTCCGATGCCACTAGCCCCTCGAGCCGACAGTGGAAACCCGACGACCGGATCCTTCCAAGGAAGGTCTCAAGGAAGAGATCGGAGCCGAGGATGACGGAGCTGAAGGATGTATCGGCCGCATCGAAGCAGTCGCTGTCCCAAGAAGCTCGCCCAACTCTGGTGTGGAGTCGGAGGAGGAAGCTCAATGATAGGGGTTATAGCCGCAGTCTGCTGAGACGGGCTATGGAGCATTTGGGCCAGTGCCTGAGACTTCAACAGCCTGCTTACCACCCTCTCCAAGTCGTGGTCGGACAGCCTGGAAGATCTCAAGACCGGCTCCGATGGCTCCGCCCGATAAAAGAGGAGACCCGGAGCAGTGAATACTCATAATAGAAGGGGACCGGATCTATTATGGGTCGAAACCATCGGAGCCGAAGTCCCTTGAACTCAGATGGAGCCGAGGATATCTCGCCCGATGCTGATAAGGTGTCGGCTCCAGCCGAGCCGACAAGGCCATCAGTCAGGGTATCGGAGCCGCCGCACCGAACCCACTACTTTGAAGAAACAGTATCGACTCCAGCCGAGCCGATGTCGGCCGATGGAGCCACCGGAGGAGGCTTGGACACTGTAGCCTGAGCCTTCGTGGCTTATGAGGTTTTCCTGACTTAGGAGGAGAACCTTCAGGTTTAAGTAAACCTCGGAGGATAAGTTTGTTCCTCCTTTCCTGCAGGACTCTCTGGCTAAAAGCATGACACAACGCACAGGAGTCCTGCAGGTGCAAAGGCCCCAGGCAATACACAAGAAGTGTGACCGCCTGTCAGGACATTTTCTGACAGCACTGGTCACACTTCTTGAAGCCTGAGACCTTGCCTTCTCTAGACATCCTAACAAGGATACCACAAACAGTCCCCACAAACACACAACTTAATCCCTACACAAACACACAGGAAGGGATAACCAAGGGGGAACTAGGCCTGACTAAACAACTGTAACTTAAAACTTATAAAAGTTTACAAAAGGGCTGAAAAAGAGGGAAAGGGTGGGCTGTAACTAGATTACAGACTAAACTGACGCTCAAAAAGGGAAATAAACTCCTAACTACACTTTTCTTATTTTACTAAGAAAAAACTCACCTCAGCTGGCAAAGGAGACCTCTTTCGCTAAGCGGCAAACGAGATCTGAGGTAGTTCCGCCTTGCATCATGGGATATAGGGTTGCCTCGAGCTGGTAAAAGGAGTTCTCGAGCTAAAGCAAGTGCCGAGTCGAAGCCGAGGATCGGCCCCGAACCCATCCAGCAAGAATGAAGGCGAGATTGACAACTTAACATCCATAGTTGCATTGAGGTTTGGGTTCTGACATAAATGTTTCTATAGTACAGGTTGCACAAAAATTTGTCAGATGGCAGAATAGCCAGTGTTTGAATAGTATCCAGTTAATAGACTATAAATACCAGGTTTTGTGATGATCTGAAATTTGGCTACATTGATGGTGATCCCCAAAGATAGGCACAGCTAATAGTTTTTTTTTTTTGTGGTATTAACAATGAGACAGTCATTCAACTAAGACAACATTCTGATTCTTGGTAACCCTGTAGGACTGCCTACTAGCAAAATTGAAAAAGTTAAATGAAATGAAAAAAGAAATGGTGCTTAGTAGAGAAAGAACTCCCTATCATGGAAAATCTGTGTTAAATTACAGAGGCATTAATCTCCTTCCCCATAAACAGGGTTTTTGGGTGCTGAGCACATATAAGTAACTAGGATGTGAGAGGAAGCCCCCTAAATAATAGGTGCAAGGAGTCTACTCCCCTGCAAAGACTAACTTTAAAGGAGAACAGTGACTATCAATATCTGCTCCTCTTCTTTAGTTTTGCTGTTTTTCCCCCATTATTCTGTGACTCTCAGTTACAGGTCTCAAAATTTCAACAGTGAGATTTTTTTTTACATTAAAAAGATATTTCAGAATCACATACCCTTTTGCTGGTCCATGGAGTATTAAATGAATCTCCAAAGCAGAATTAAATAAAGCATAATTATAGAGAACTTATGGTATATAATCTCTATCCATTCCCTTTGAACAAAGTGCACCATGTCTTCAATTGTATTTGGCTCACAAACCATGTAGATTCCCCAAAGTCCTGTATCTGTATAGCAAGTGTTGAAAGACTGAAAGCTGTGACAAAGGTTACTTTGACATGCAATCTGAGCCAATTTACTCGACAGATTCTGCAGAATAAGAAAAAATAAACACAGTTGATCAAATTATAACAAATGGAAGGTGTCAGACAAAGAAAAATATATTAAAAGCATAGCAATTACAGTAAAATAATACAGAGACCCAGACTCCATCAAATTGCAGAATATTAAAACTCCACGAGTAAGACTACCCAATTATGTAAAAAAGGATCAAATTATGGTGGGTGAGTAGGTGGGTGTGTGTGCATGCATGTGTATGACAAACAACCAGACTGTTACATCTAGATTCATATTTCAATATTGTACTGCAGTGTAGCATAAGATGGTAATCACACTTCTGAGGTGTCATCATTTGGACAAACTTTAAATCAATGTCCCATGTGCTTAAATTATTGGCACCTTAGGTGGAGGTGAAGATTCAAGGGACTTATCAAAAGACCATGAATGACTAACATAGTTAAACATACTCCAAAAACTAAATGAAATATGAAAGTAAACAGTGCACAACTTTCAAAAATATTCCCCAGTTTTCAGTTAAAAATATTGTACACAAATAATAAATGATAAAAGCACTACATTCTTCATTTTCCTATATCTTTCCACCAAGTTATCCTCCTTGTACTTTTTCATAACCAAAATCTGATTTATTGTTTCCCATATGTTCCAATTATTACTATGCAGCATTTTAGTCGTATGTTCATGAAAACGTTTGTGGAGTTATGTGTATTATTTTCTCTAGCCCTAGACATACTTTGAAAATGTAACAATATCTAAAGTTAGACATTACAACTCAGCTACTTGTAAAACCTGAGATACCTTCTCCCAGAATTTTCCCAGCTTAAAATTATCTAAAAATTCTTCAATACAATACTCTTTGGACAAATACCCTGCAACATTTTATATTTAATTTCTCTCTCTCTTTTTTTTTTTTACTGCCAGCAATTTACAGGCAATCTTCACAAAAACTCCCCAAATAACCTAATCTCTAAACCTTTTCCTCCTCCTTATTACATCCCTAACATCTAATGACACTCTTTTACACCACTCTATATAATATTACTATTTCATCACTACCACAACCTTCTCCTCAGACCAACCCCACATACATTTAACTTCTAGCACATAGCCTTTTCAGTATTTTTCCGTACACACAACCAAAATACAATTTCACATTTCTTCATTCTTTCTTCTTCCCAAACTTTCCCCCCAAAATTTATCCTTCTCCCTACTAGACAATACTTACTACATATCAAAGAGAACACGAAACAAAGCAAATCTAAAAATATGAAACAAAACTCGACTATATAAACCTCCCTTATCCACTTGACTACAAGTGATTCTTCTCTACAGAAACTTCTACCTAAATTCTGAAACAAAACACAATCAAATAAATAAATAAAACTCTAGTTAACTCTAACTTTTCAGTTAGACAGACTATCCTTCTTATACAACTTGTGATACCTAAAGCATGTAGTAAATTAGGACACCTTAAAAGATTTCCATAAAATAATTATCTGTTTTAACCCATTTCCCCATTTTCTTTTATTTTTCTGTTCCCAAAAGTTAAATCTGAAATACTTAATGGACTTTTCATTAAAATATATACTTCCTATACTTATCCACTCTCTCTCTCAGACCCATTCTCTTTATTAAATATCACCCCTTCCCTCCTTAGCTCTTATTCTACTACTAACTGTATCCAAATTCTATTCCTTGCTATTAAAACTAAAATTAATCTACAGATATAATGACATTTTAATTATGTCCCTGAGCTTTTGCTTTCATTTATTAACCATTTTTTTTACTTCACAAATCACAGTATTTCTCCCACACTAATCATTAACTAAAGGCGTAAGAATTATCATGGTCTTAAAACAACTGTAATACTCCTGTACCAAAATACATGTCCTCAATACTCCCAAAATTGTTAAAAAAAAAAAAAAAGTTATGTACTCACCGTAATGTTCCATCTGAGTTGTTGCTTTTCATTTGTCTTCAACCTGTGGAAATATGGATCTGGTACAGATCCAACTTGGCTGCATTTTCCAGCATTGGATCCAAGCTCCAAGATCCTCTCCTACCCATAATCAGGGCGGCCTTAGCTGAAATGGCACCCTAGGCGAAGTAGTACTTCAGTGCCCCTTAAGCCCCACCCACACCATACTCTTGAAACACCCCTATAAGCCACTCCCACATGAAGTTCACTCCCCAAGAAAGCCACTCCAGTCATTTCCTTCAAATACTTAAATGCACAGGAAGAAGATACCTTGTAATATAGTTAAACTGCAAGTGAAGGAAAGTGGATTTTTTTTAATAAGCCTGCTTTATCTGTTGCTCCTTCAGACATTTTACTGTAAAAGTCATGTCCTCAGAAAATATTAGCCCATGTGCCTTCTTTCAAAAGGATGCTCAAGTTAATCTAAACAGTTTAATTTACTATGGGCAGGCAAGCAAGCCTTACAGCTCAGTGAAAGTAGAATAGCATCCTCTCTCCTCCCTGTGTACAGTAGCTTATATGCACACACATTAGTTTAAGTTATATGCACACACACTAGTTTAAGTTATATGCACACACACACACACTAGTTTAAGTTATATGTACACACACACTAGTTTAAGTTATATGTACACACACAAACACACACACACGCACACTAGTTTAAGTTATATGCACGCACACACACACACACACACACACACACACACACACACACACACACACACACACACACACACACACACACACACACACTAGTTTAAGGTCAGAAGTGAGCAGTGTTTGATAACTGTATGTTTATGTAACTGGTTGTCTTAGCTATCTTCTGCAGTGACTGTAGCAGCAATAAGGAAGTATATATCAAATTGGTCACTGTCTCATTAGAATAACGAGCTTTGCATTCAATGTACAGAGTTTATTAGCCCTGCATTACTGAAGACCAAAGGTTGTTTAGAATGTTCCCAGACACTGAAGACTGAAAGTTCAGTCCTTCTGAGGGAAACATGAACCCTACAGAACCTCAACAGCTTTCTAACAGTATAGAGAACCAGGAATGGCTGAAGACAGACCTCCCCCTTTATACTGGAGCCTATACCCACCATACGGGCAAAAGAATGATGCTCCTGAGCAGATTTATCCATGTCAGCCTTCTTTCTACCCTACAGGTGGCTCTTACCCTGGCAACAATATGGTTTACTGCCAGGGACCAGTTCTACCCAGTAATTGTACCATGAGATAAGAAAAGATGAAATAGGAATAAAGTGGTGTGGTGTGAGAGAACAGCAGGGTTGATGTGACCTCACTTTGCTTGGGTTAAGAGCTGTTCCCTGAGCTATTGACAGTACAAACGTAAATGTGCATTTTGAGTGGCAAAGTGAATTATAAACAAGTACATGACAAAATGAAAATAAAGACAGGACAGTTTGACTAGTTGTGTATCCCCCTTTACTCAAATAATGTGTATTATTTTCTTACTATAAAACAGAAATATTTGATAAGGATTAATTTATCACTGGTGTTATATAGAAAATGAATATTTCAATGCATACTTGTAGATGCCTGGAAACACTGTTCAAATTAATTGATGTTTGCCGTTACTGCCACAGATGTGATAAATGTTGCAAATATCCCTTTGGAGTTAACATTTCACGGTTTAAAAATATAAACAAGGCAATTTGCCATTTTTTCCGTAGGAGCCGGAAACATGTTCTTAACACTAAGCAAGTGCTTCCATTGATGCAGTTTCAGAAGTGTTCACACCCTGTCTGTTTGTTTGGGAAGAATCCAAAGCCTTCTTCTTTTGGCAGGCAAAGTGCTTCAAAAATGAATTCTTTAGTTTCACAAGATCGCTACGACTCGTATTACACCCACACACACATCACAGCAGCACATGCAAATGACTCTCTCACAAAGCAACACACACAGATGTACACGCACCTACTCTCTTGCACAGCAACAAAGACTTTCTTCCAAAAGAACGAACAGCTAGATTAAATTCCACACATACATACACACACACAGACACACCTACTTTCACACAGTAACACATACACTTCATATATCTAACACAAACAAAACAGCGAGTTTAAATTCCATACACATACCCACACACATTCTCTCTCATACAGAAATGAACAGTTTAAATTACACATAGAAACATACACTTACCATCTTTAATTTTATAATCCAAATGAAAACACGCAGAGACATAACTCTTCTCTTGAACGGCTGGCCTGGCTTAAACTCCACGCGGAACTGCAGAATGCATTTTGATGACGTTGGAATTGTGATGCATGCACATTTCTCCTTAAGGAAGACTCACACAACAAACTACAGATTTTTTTTTTAAAGCCTCCTGGCTAACCTGCAGCTGTAACTGGGAAGTTGCTTGCTGCTCCCCCTCCCCCACCCTCTGGTTCCAGCGCCAAGAAGAGTGCAAACTTTAGAATTAAAATAAATACATACAATGCACCCTTTTTGCAAGGCTGGCCTGTATGGCGCCTTAGGCGGTCACCTAGTTCGCCTATGCCTAAGGCTGGCCATGCCCATAATGCCCCTGTTTTCCTCCTCTCCTCAGACAGTTTGCTGCAACAGTAGCACCCTAACCTAATTATGTGCCTAACACTCTGGCATTAGCACCCATAAGCACCAAAGGGAAGACAAAGGCTCACCTGAGTAGAGGCCATGTCTCTTCCATCCAGTTTGCAACAAAGCCTACGTAAGGCCGGGGGGAAGGAGGGAAGGACGGTTGAAGACAAATGAAAAGCAGCAGCAACTCAAATGGAATGTTATGGTGAATACATAACTTTTTTATCTGAAGTTGTTTTCATTTGATCTTCAGCTTGTGGGACAGAGTCCCCAGCTACCACAAAACCCTGGGAGAGCCTCATGGAAGGATGTTCTGGAGCACGGCGGAGCCAAAGGATGCCCTGCCTCTGAACAGGAGATCTAATTTATAATGTGAAGTAAGTGTGTGTGATGATGCCCAAGTAGCTGCAGAGCAACTCTCATCTAAAGAAACTTTAGACCAAAAGGCCGCTGAAGTAGCCACAGACCTGGTAGAATGCTCCCTGACATGACCTGGTGGAGATAATCCTTTGGCTTTATAAGCCAAAGCTATGCACTGAGAGATCCAATGAGCAATCGTTACTTTAGAAACAGGTTTTCCTAAGAAAGGTTTACAGAAGGAAACAAAAAGCTGATCAGACTTACGAAAGGGTTTTGTTCTATGCAAATAGAAATGCAGTTGCCTATGAACAAGCAAATGCAACTCATACTCTCCCTTATTCTAGAAGTTCAGAAAAAAAAACCAGGAAGACTGATGACCTGTTTAATATAAGATTCTGAAGCCACTTTCGGAAGAAAGGAAGGGTTCATCCATAAGGAAACCCTGTCCTTATAAAACACCATATAAATAGGGTTTAACAAATAAGGCCTGGATCTCTGATACCCTTTTAGCTGAAGTAATGGCAACCAGAAAAGCTGTCTTACAAGACATGAATTGCAAATCCACTGTAGCTGCTGGTTCCATGGGGAAGAAACCAAGGGTGGTAAGGCTAGGGTAAGATCCCAAGGGGGCACAGGGTCCTTCATTGGAGGCCTAAGTAAAAAGGTACCTTTCAAAAAGGCTTTACAAAGCTTGGAAGAAGCCAAAGAAGCCGGATTGTCTCCTATATGAAAACTGAAGATAGCTGCCAATTGTACCTTTACCGTAGGAAAGCTAGCACCCTGATGAAAAATATCTTCCAGAAACTCCAAAATGGCGGGGACTGGAGCAGTGAAGTGGTCTAAATCATGCTGAAAAGCCCATATTGAGAAAAGTTTCCACTTACTGGTATAGACCTTCCTAGTGGAAGATTTGTGAGCCACTACCAAAATCTTCTTCACAGGAGAAGACAGCCCAAGAGTCCTAGCTATCACTGGAACAACAGCAGCCAAGCCGTGAGCTTCAGACTGACCAGATCTGGGTGTGGAAACCTAAGGGATGCATGATCAGATCTGGATCCGGGTCTCATGTCCGAGGAGGACACACTGCATGAGACCACAGAGAGGGGAACCAAATTTGGCGAGGCCAGAAGGGGCAATAAGGATGACTGAGCTCCCCAGCTGTTGAGCTGTCTGAATAAATTTCGGTATCAGGGGGAGTGGAGGATAAACATACAGACGGCCGTAGGGCCAAGCATGGACTAGAGCACCTCTGGGGACTCCCCTAGAGGAGGGTTCCGAGCAAAAACTCTCTGCACTTCACATTGGAAGGAAAGGCTGACCCCACTTTAGAAAGATCTGTTCCTCTACTGAAGGATTCAGAGACCACTCGTAAGGCATCAGAACAGATCTTCTGAGCCTGTCGGCCAGAATGCTGGACCTTCTGAGAATGTGCACGGCCACCAGAAAACACCCGGAGATTGGTCACTCCCACAATCTCATGGCTTCACGACAAAGGGGGTACGACCTCATCCCATATTGTCTGTCTGGATGGCAATCATCCCTTGAGGAAGATGGGCATGAAGAGCCTGCAATGCCAACATCACCACCCTCATCTCCAGGACGTTGGTATGTAGATGGGTCTCCAGGAAGACCATGTGGCTTGGACTGTCCTTGCCAAGTAATGCCTCTGCACCTGAGTAGGGAGGTGTCCATGGTCACTGTGATCATCAGAGCGGGAGGGATACATTGACGACTCAGAAGACCATCCAGGGATTGAAGTCACAAGAGAAGCAAATCCCTGCAAGCCCAATATAAATTAACTGGATGAGATAATGGCAAGTCTAGCAATGACCACTGGACTGCTAGAGTCCACTGGAGAATCCTCATATGCAGATGAGCCATAGGGATCATGGTGATTGTGGCCACCATGGACCCCAACGCCGAAGAACTGACTCCACAGGGGAATACTGGTTCTGAGCAATGTAAGACACATGCTATCTGAGGAATTGAAGTCTGTCTGGAGTTAGAAAAATCTTGCTCTGAGTGGTATCTAACAAAGCCCCAATGAAATTGCGAACTTGAACTGGATCCAATTGGGACTTGTTGAGATTTATGGTCATGCCTAGCTGGTGGGCAGTCTGCAGAAGGAAATCCCTGGCTTGACAGAATCAATACCCGGAGGGAGCGGAAAGGAGCTAATTGTCCAGGTAGGGGAAGACCTGGAACTCCTGCAGCCGCAGGGGAGCCGTCACCACTGCCATCACTTTAGTGAACACCCTGGGGGCACTGGTGAGACTAAAGGGGAGCACTCTGAACTGATAATGATGGTCTCCCAGCCGGAAGTGGAGGAATCTCGGACAGTGCCTGTCCATTTTGATGTGGTAGTACGCATTCTGGAGGTCTACCGAGCACATCTAGTCGTTTCTATGCAGAAAGGGCACAATGGATTGGAGAGTGACCATCCGGAATTTTGTCTTGGCAACTGACAAGTTTAGGGTTGAAAGATCCAGGATGGGTCTTAAGTCCCCCGTCTTCTTTGGCACCGGAAAGAACCTGGAATAGATGCCTGATCTAGACTGGTCTGGGGGGATGGACTGGATGACTAATTTTTTGAGCAGCTTGGAAAATTCCAGTGCTGCCTTCTTCCGTTGCATGGGTGGAACGTCCAGGAGGTGTTTCAGTGGGACTAGGGGTTGAAGGAAAGGAATTGAATATCCTCTGGATATAATCTGCAACACCCAACAATCATCTGTGATGGACTCCCAGGCTGTTGGGTGCAGAGAGAGATGTCTCCCGAATGCCTCCAGAGATGAGCAGCCGGGCAACCATTCAGGGCTGCTGCGAACTCTGTCCGTGAAAGAATCCCTAGACCCCTGGCTCCTCGGACCCTCTCTGCCGCTAGGATGCTATCTGTCATATCCCCCTCTGCCTCTGGGGGAAGACAGGTCCTGAGAGTCACAGGAAAAACCCTGAGACATTCGGAACTACATCATTTTTGCCCCATGCTGATTCCTGGAAAAGGACCATTGCGGGGTTGAGAAGCGAATCCCAATGGCAGACAAGGTCTTCCAGTCTTTCTCACTCCAGACTAAAGTGTCTCTAATGGTCTTACCAAAAAGGTTGGAACAGTCATAAGGGGCATTTGTAAATAACGTCTTGAATGGCTCCAAAAATGCACAAAGCAGGAGCCAAGAGTGACGCCTGATGGCAGCACCTGTTCCGGCCACCCTAGAGGCACCTTCTGTGGTGTGTGACAGGAGCCTCTTTGACCAGGTCCTGCTGTAGTCTGACATGTGCCATATAGTTCAGTGCATACAAGGCAAACGTGGCTGAAGCATAAGCTTGCTTCCCGAAATGGTCCATGGCCCGAGGCTCTTGGTCTGATGGATGGCCTGTAGAGCTCTCCTGAGCGAGCTCTTTCTTGGTGGCTGCCGCAACTATCATGGCATCAACCGGGGATCCCTTAGACAAATGATGTCTGTCCAAAGGGGCTCTTAGAATTTTATCAGGGCACTTGGGAATGGGCTTCACCATGTCGGGCTCCTTCTATGCCGGGATGAAATCAAGTCCACAAGAGGATCAGCAGGAGAGGAGACCCAGAAGGTACAGGGTCCTATGCTAAATGCCTCCAGGAACACAGACTCATCCGGGTTGAGTTTTTGGACAGATCACCCTCCACATTGGCATAGGATTTCCATAATGTCTCATAATGTGTCATCATCTGGGCATGACTGGGGGGTGGGGGGGGGGAAGAGTCCCCCATCCTTCATCTAAGTCGGTGTCTTCTGTGAGGGACTCAGGCGGGGAGTCCAAGTAGAAAAGCCTCCTTTTGCATGTATGTTTCCAAGGGAGCTCCCCGGGGGAGGGGGCTCTGCGGAGGACTCGGAAACTTCTGGCCATTCCAAAGGAGGGGGAATCCCTGGGGTGGAGAGGCAACAGGCTGTCCCTGATTGGACATGATGGCAGATTCTGGACCAGAAATAGAGGGAACCAGGTTGGACTCTGAGGACGATAATGTCAAGGGTCTCAATTGAACCAAGAGAACACTCTCCACCACATCAATAGCAGAGGGAGAATGAATCCACAAAGCTGGGAGCAGTAATAGATCTGTCACCTTCTGCATCGACAGGGGAGCCGGATCCGAGCCTCCAGGTGCCAAGACTCCGAGTGGAAGGGTGGATTCAAAAAACCTCAAAGCTGATGCCATCCCCTCTGATCTGACACTGAGACTACGGCTCTGAACTGGAAGGAGCCGAGCCACTCAGGGTAATGGTCGGCGTCAAGGTACCTGATGCCATTGGCACTGACCCTTGTCGCTGAGAAGCCTTGGACGCAAAGACTCCAAAGCCAGGGATCGGAGAAAGAGCAAGGGGAAGTAAGGTGGACTGCATGTTCCCAGCCCCGGAGAGGGCAGGCAAGACTCCCATCTGGGTCCTGATGGATTTCCACAACATCCTGTCCACCTCAGCTTCAGAATAACTATGGGTGGACTAGATTGGGGAAGCTACAGATACGGGCCTGGAGAGGTGCCAGGGTGAAGCCAATAAAGGGGATCACGCCCGTGAGACCTCCGGCTCTGGCGAGAAACACGGTGACCGGAGCTGAGGGGAACCCAGGCTGGGATCCAGGCAGGATTTGTCCGGGGGCTTGGCTGAAGAATTGCGGTCTCTTCTGTGGGGTGCAGAGACAGATGTCCCCCGACTGCCTCCAGAGACAAGTAGTCCGGCAACCCTTCAGGGCTGCTGCAAAGGTCTATCTGGGAATGAATCCCAAGACCCCTGATTATCTGGGCCTATCCTGCTCCTTGTGACAGTGCTTTTCCCCATCCCTGGCCTTCTTGGTGGGAGGTTGAGTCCCAGAGGCCAGGGCGAAGGAAGAAGAAGCAGAGGCCTTGGAGGAAAGTGGGGGAAGGAGGTCTTTCAAAATAAGTTTATTCCTCCTGTTGATCAATGGGCGAGGGTTGAAGCCCACACAGATCGAACAGGAGGTGTCCAGGTTTGGCACTCCCAGGCATACAACACACAGAGTGTTGCCACTGGAAGGGGGAGCTTATAGCCACACTCAGTTCAGGGTCTCGATCATTGGCAGATGGAAAATCAAGCACACACACACACACACTTACTAGACAAGAAAGAAAGACAGAAGGAAAGGGGAATTTTTATTTATTTTTTAATATTACAGAACTGAAACCCGAGAGCAAGAATAGGTAGGGTATAGAACTAGAGAAAAATAGTTAGGAAGGGTGAAAAAGGAAGAAGGAAGACCAGAAAAGGACCTTCACTTACCAGGAACCTATGAGCTAACAGACCACAATGCTGACTGAATGCACAGTAAACGAGATCTGAGGGGAGGAAGGAAACAGGGGCATTATGGGATAGGGGAGGAGCTTGGATCCGATGCTGGAAAATGTGGCAGAGTCAGATCCATACCGGATCCATATTCCCAAAGGTTGAAGATCAAATGAAAACTTCAGATCAAATGCCTTAGCTATGTTGCATCATAACCTGTTATTCTGCATTACTCACAGTAATGGGATCTACATATATCTAAAACATTCAATAGCACATATCTCTCCTCCTCAGTTAAATGTCCTAATGCAATATTCATTTAACCTGAATTTTCATTTACATCTTGCAGTCATGATGCCACATGGCAGTAGACCTCCATTTCTTTAAATTATCACTATCTACCTTCCATAATAATCTAACAACACTAATTCCTTCTCTGTGCTATCCTCTAAAAATGTTCATTCAAAACTCCTAAAAAGTAATTTCGCAGATTCTCCCATTACAGAATTAATATCCTGTTCCTTCCATCCCTGGCATGCTAACCTCTAACTAATTTCAAAACAGTAGTCAACACTGTTAAAAAGCACTGTCTTTCTTCAATTTCTGTCTACTGCATGCAATTTATTAAAGTCCCAGCCCCTAACATTCATTAATTCTTTATCTCTACATATTATCATAAACACGCTCAAACCACAACCATGGTTTATTTCTGATTATCTACCATTTTACATCTAATATCTTAACCATCTCTCTCTGCTTTTCTGACACTCAGCTTTAACAGCAGACATCCTCCACCTTCCTTCTGCAAATACATTTTCTTTGTATCTAAATCTATGTTAATTTCGTATTTAAAGAAATACTCACTTTTGTTTTGTAATAATTCCTACTATTAAGCTACTAAATATTTATGCAGTTTTCAAATTATTCCATACTGCTCATTTTACTTTAACATATTTTCCTCTATCTGACCAGTTTCCGTAACACTTTACATACACAAATGAACTTTTGTAACTCCAATAACATCTTTCATCATCTTTTTTGTATTTAGTACACATTACTGTAGTAAAGGGTCTATATTACAAGACTGAAACTTTAGTTAATCGAATAACTAAAGATCAATCTTGTAATATCGAAAGCCAAAAACCTTGAAAGGCCAATTTAACGCAGGGAAACACTTCCCTTGGCCGCATGAAAAAAAAAAAAAACTTTTAATCCCAAATCAAGTAGTGGGCTGTGCCCCCCACACGCCCCCTAACTAGACATACCAACTCCGAAATCGCTTCAAATTGGTGAAAAAGGCATAATCTACATAATGGCCAAGTGAATTGTTTTCCTGAGTTAAATCAGCCATTCAAGGTTTTTGGCATTTGATATTACAAGATCGAGCTTTAGTTATTTGATTAACTAAAGTTTCAATCTTGTAATACAGACCCGTAGTGAAAGAGTGAAATTATGAGGTATTTTCACAAATTTACTCCATATACCTACTTAATCAGAAAGCCCTAATATTTTCCATTTTTGAACTTTCCTCACAACTAGCAAAGATTACAAAACGCTTCAGTATAAAGAATTCCTCTTATTTACATATTTCTTGTGCTCTCAGTTTACACAACTCCAGACATTTTAGCATTACCACCTATACCAGTTTTCTTCCCTCTCTTAATTTTTAACTAACAGTTTAAATCTCAGACCCAAATGACACTGGTCTGTACTACTACAAGAAACATAATAACTAAACAGCTATTTTCTCAGACTTTCCCATGCTGGCAAATACAAACAACAAAAAAAAGAAAAGAATATTCTGCATTACAGAACATATTCACCAATACTGCCATAGCCAGATGGATTATTATAAAATTCAGGATATTTAAATATATCCTTTTACTCATCAGGAATGCCAGCTTAAAACACTCCTATCAGCCTAATGAATATATCACTTCTCCCATCTCAACAACATCTGGAAATGTTTTCTCTCCCCATCACTCAAAAAAAAAACTCACAACTTGTAACCAAATAACAGCAGATGGAAATTGTCATCCACTATTAATATCGCTATCTCCCTTACATTTCTGAAATTATTTGATTTAAAGAAAATATGGGGGAAAAAATCACACACAGTTGAACCTACACTGGTAGTGAAGTGTCGATAAAGCCCTAAACAACGTCCATGTGATCAGAGTTTTAATAGCAGCTCAGGTGCTTGATGACACTTCTGGGAGGATAAGCATGTCTATCCTGAAGGAAGCGATGGTGGTTTCTGCCCAGCTTGCTCTGCTGCTATAATGACAGAGCCTTAGACTGAGGGTGGAGGCTTGAGATGATGCAGGGAGCCATATTTTTAACCATTTAACTAACTGAAACAACCCTTCCATATTTTAAAAAACCCTCCTCATCACATTCTTCCACATCTAACTGCTCATACATGTAATAGTGTAGAAACAATATTCTTGTTAGACTTGACCCGCAATAGTTTGACTTTGTGAAGGGTAGATAATATATATTCAAACCTAGTAAACTTCTTTGAAAGTATTCTGTAGAATGCAGATGGTAGCCATGCAGTACATGCAGCATACCTTGACTGGGTCAAGGACTTCAACACTAATTGCCATGCTGACACACAAAAACTAAATGTTTTAAAAATCACCCCACATGTATCAAGATGGGTAGCAAATTTTCTGAAAGGCAGAAACCACAGGGTACAAGTTTCAAGTACCTCAGCTGAAAGTATGCAAGTGACCTGTGATGTCCCTCAAGGCTTGGTGCTAGGAACTCTCCTTTTGCTATTTACTTTTTAGATCTTCAAGCAGACAGCCAAGACTACTGGCTCACAAAGTCTGCAAACAAGTGGAAATTCATGGTTAAGTCAACCTTACAATACTTAAACCCTCCAAAATGAACTCTCCCTAGTAAACTCTTTGTGTATTAAAAATTAGCTCAAACTAAGTACTAAAAAAGTGTAGTATCATCATTTTGGGTATTCAGTATAGACAACATACTTCTACAAAACAAAGCTGTAGCAAGGGACCCAAGTACTTGGGCTGATAGCTTCCTCTCTTTTTACCATCATGGGACAATGGTTGCCTGGAAATCCTTTTATTTAATCCAGCTAAATGCAAATGGAATATTACTGTGATCTAAAGAGACAATCGATCCCTTGTACTCTGCATCGATCAGGTCCAGTTATTGAGTACAACACCCCTTTGGGATGTATCTCACTAAACATATCAAACAATTAGGCAACACAGGTTCCTAACCCACAAGATACCTAGCTTAACATCTCTGAGCTGCCAACAGATGCTGGAAGCTCTACCCTTTTATTCAGTGTCTTACAGACTTGAGGGGAGATCTCTGTCTTACTTACCATTAGAGACCAGATTGTCCTGGACCTCCTGTTTCTCCTCAAGTTCAATATTTCCACAAGGACTAGAAACTAGGGACCTAAATTGTCACCAACAGATTAAAAAAAAAAAAAAAAAAACATGGTGAGGGACAGGTTTATAATGCAGCACTTCCCAAACTGCTGAAGTGATTTTCCTGCATGTTAAGAAGTGCAACTCACTATCTTCCTTAAAACGTAAACCATATGACCAGATGGGTATCCAGAAATTTATTCTGGGATTGATTGGTATGGCATTCCTAAAGAAAGGAGGTGTGGCTTGAGGTAGGGTACTGACAAGGCTTGAATGGTCATAAGACTCAGTGGCCCTGGTATCTTTGAATCTAATAGCTGTGAATCTATGCATCCATTATATCTAATCTCTGATTACTCATAAATATGTAATATCAAATAGAGATACACTGTATGAACCTATTTTTGTTAAAACACCTATGGTGGGGGGTGAGATGTTAGGTATTCCAGCAAGTGAGTCTGCATTAAGATTTATTACCTCCTTTAATTCCATGTCATATATTGTTAGGAATATAATAATGAAGTACTGGAAGGTGCTCTTGGCACAGGAAGATATTAAGATGATTGTGGGTGACAAGCCATATTTTACCTACAGGAATATGCGTACTATAAAGAGTATCTTAGGATATACGGATTTTGCTACTTTAAGATCTGGAGTAAATGATGTGAATAGAAATGGCACATATGCATGCCATAAGTGTAGTTGTTGTAGTGACATTTTTAGATGTGAAAGTGCTGAACTACTTCACATTAATAATTTTTTTCATCCTGTTTTAAAAAAGGTATTTACTTTTCATTGTTTTGCTACTTGCAATACAAGTAATGTTGTTTACCTAGCAACTTGTGATACCTGTCCATCATTTTATGTTGGAAAAACTACTAGGAAACTCAAGGAGAGGATCATAGAACATAAGTCCAACATTAGGTTAGGCAGTGAAACCAACGCTTTATCCAAACATATTAAATGTTGTGGTGTCAACCATAGGTTTAAATTTAGGGTGATTGACTGTGTATGTGTATCTGATAGAGGGGGGGGGAATCTATCTAATTTATTAGATCTTAGGGAATATGAATGGATAGTGAGGCTTTCGGCTGATTCATCACCTGGTTTGAATGCAAGTGTATCATTAAAACCTGTTCTGACTAGGATACAACACACTAGGTTAAAGTGATTTTAATGCAATTCTTTTACATTATTGTAAAAAATTTTTTACAAAAACTTTTTACATCATTGTTGTTTTTTTATAATATTCTGCATTAGTTACAATTATTCATGATTATTATTGTCTAAATGTTACATATGTATTTTCTTTATATATTTTTGTATTTGAAAATTTCATGTGACTATATGTGTGTAATTAATCATGTGATCTTGGCTGTGGGTCACATGATTTTCTGGTTTGTATTTATACAGGTGTTTTGAATTTACCTTTTGTTATTCATTGAAAAAGGGTTTTTTTAACCTGAAAGCTTTGTCTCGTTGATAAAGGTTTTTTGCTCAACTGTTCCTGTTTTTTTACTCATAAATCTGAACAGTTATATATTTGACCGTGTTATAATATCTTGGTTTTATTCTCCAATATTAAATTTTCTTCTTTTACGTTTTTGTAGTAATATTCTCTTTTACACCTTCTTTTATTAATATGTATTTCTATATCTGTACATCACAATCTATCCAATAATGGGCAGAACTACCACAATAACGATATATTTGATCACAATCTGAACCTGAATGCCCTTGTTCCCTACTTACATTACACCATTTCTTTAGACAGTAGTTTATCAAACGCTGCTCTGACCCCCACAATAATTTTTAGTCATCTTCTATATTCTCAATATACCTGTATCATTTAATAAACAGTAAGTAGCACACGTTATTTACTGTATTCAAACTAACCCGCATTCTGACACCCCCTGCTCAAATTCCTCTTAAATCAACAGTTTTTTAATGTCTATCACTTTCTCATAAAATGTTTTCAAACAATATTTCACATCCCCTCAAGAAATTACCTTTTTATTATTTTTTTTCTGGGGACCCCAGATTCTGCCAGCAACCTGGTTGATTACTGCAGCTCTGTACATTTATTCTTCAAATTGGTGAAAGCAGATGTTAGCAGTCATTCTAGCAGCCAGTGGTGGATTTTCTTATCTCCTTTGCTTATTCCTGTCAGTCACCCAAGTGCTCCAGAGGGTGCAGTGTGGGGATGGCACTCACTTCTTTGAGTGACTAGCTCCCCAGCTATCTTTCCCCATTACTGAATGGATGGCTCTTGTTTGGTCTTTGTTCCACTGGGAATACTTTACACCTCTCCCTCTCTGGCTAGATGCTCCCATGCATAGCCGACCTTAGGCATAGGCCAACTAGGCGGCCGCCTAGGGCACTGCTCTAGCAGGGGTGCTTTTCCACTATTTACTTTGTGTAGGAAGACCAGGATGGGGGCATCAGGTGGTGTGAGGGGGGGGGGTGCAATGGAGCCTTTTTGCTTAGGGCACCAGTTGACCTAAGGCCGCTCCTGCTCCCATGCATGAACCACTACATGAATCTGAGTCAGGCTTGTCTCCATCAATCAGAGAAATGCAGCCCTGAAAGCAACCCAGGTGACCAGGGTTTGATTAGTGGCCCTGGCACTGGAGGAGCCAAGGTGGGGGGGGGTGGAATAATGAAGGGATGTGGTGAGGATCCACACACAGAAGATTGGGGAAACCACCACTGGTAGAAGGACAAGGCTGCTTTGAGGAATGACCCTTGTGAAAGTGAGGGAACATCCTCAGTGGTCAGACCACTGCACACACCCCCTCCTAGTACTCTGGCAAGCGTGTGCAGAGTTAGGACTACACAGTAAAACTTACAAATCACCCATGGTTCATAGATTAGTACTAAGCTAACTGCCCTTGCGAGCCATTTTAAGCATAGCCAATTATCCCTTGTGAGGCTCAAACCCTGTAGCTTGTGTTTGTAAGGCAAACACCTTAACCATTATGCCACCACCCCTCATGTCTGTCTGAATAATGGCCCCTCCCATCTGCCCTTACTCCAGTGATGGCGAACAGAGAGAGAAGGCAAGTGAGTTCAAAGTTAGGGCTCTAATCCTCTATGCCATGGCAACAACTTTTGCAATGAAAAATGAGAAAATTCGAAATTTGATAAAGGCACAGTCTCTTCTTATCTTGAGAATGCTACAACAAATTCTTAATCCATGGATTGTGAGTTCAGGTCCCACATGGCATGGTATCATTTCCCCCACAGTAATCTGAAGAATTCACACAGTCTCAGTAACAACTAATACTAATCACACACTAAAATGGGACAATTTGTATCTCAAAGACATCTCTACTTTCTAAATGAATTACAAAACCACAGATCTGCTGCCAGAATCCTTAACAAGGTAATACCAAAACCCCAAAGAAAATGTATATTAGTAGTGTCTAGTGTACTTCCCAAAAGCTTAAGTCTTAAATACTATTTCTTTGGGTAATACAGTCTTTTCTTTGCACTTTGAGGTGCATCAGTTATAGCTTTTATAAACCTTTCTCTGTGCTTTCTTCTTCCATGGATGTAACTACTACCCTTCTACTCACAAAGAAAAATCTTACTGATATTCCACATTTCTTTGTAATATCTGAAGTACAGGACTGTGGTCATATTTCTAAACTTGACTCAATAGTGCCTCATTATCCAGCATACAATAATCTTCTGCAAATTACACTAGCAATTCAAACTTAATGTTTGTGTTCTGGTTCATCAATAACTTTTAGGAAAACTTTATCAATGCTTTGAGCTCCACTGTTTGTGGATTAGCCTTCCTTCGACTCAGCCACCATATTTAACTGAACATTTCAACCATAGCCCCCCACCCCCCCATACACACACACACTCAAAAAGGGCTTTATTGTTAATGGAAAACAAAACTTAAATGAAATATACTAGAAGTAGTGAATATAGTAACAAAGATAAAACAACTGGAACTGAGATCTTTAGAAAAGGGAAAGAGCAAAATACATAGGGAAAAAATGGGAAGTGTGGGAACAATATGTGCAGGGGAGGAATGAGGTTTAAAAGAAGGTAGGACTTAAATGAACTATGTAATGTTTGACTGAAAATGACTGGGTAGATTATAAGTGATGTATAATGTTTGCAACTGGGAGTGTGTCAGTATGGTTTGTGACGTAAGATAGTTGCAAGTAGGATTCTGTTGGTGTGGTTTGTTTTCATTTATGTAAATGTATCACTGCTTATGTCATAAGTGATGGTTTAATAAAGATGTTTCTTGTTTAAAAAAGGGGGGCAGGAATTGAATAATTTGTGTAATGTTACTTAGGTTATATGATATACAACAATATATGTGGCATATAATGTTGTTAATGTGAACTTGTTAATACAGTTTGATTACTTTTACACAAATCTAAATTTACTTATGTCACGAGTGATAAGGGGTTTTTAAACAGGGCTTTTTTATTAATATTTACGCTACACCATTTTCCAAAGAAAAGAACAATCTTTTGATTGGATTTTATGTCATAATAATCAACATTCTACTAAGGAACAACAAAAGGTAAAAATTAATGGAGGTGTACATATTTTGTTTTCACACATTTTCTCTGTTTCGTAACAACTTCTGTTTTCCTAGACTTATCAAATGCCTTTGGCACTGTCCCATACAGCTGATTATTAAAATCAACTACCTAAATTAGACAAGAGCAGTAATACTATAAACCACTTCAATGGCTACCTCTTACAGAGATCGCAATATGTTTGATGGCAGGATACTTGCTCTTCATTTTAGTGCATGTCAGCAAGCATACCCCAAAGATCGACCCTCAGGCCTCTCTTACTTAACATATTCATTAATGACACAGACACAATAGCTGATAGAGCAATTGCCATTTGACACACTGATGACTCAACAATTAAATACGCATTGCAGATACAATTACCCAACTATAAAAAAATACATATTTCACATACCTGAAATGTACCTTAAATACCATAGCATCAACTTACTTTGTTTCACATACTGAATAACCATAAATACTCTAAATAAATAAGTAAATATAAACCTACAATTATAAATAAGTAAATAACTCTAGAATCCTTCCATAAACTAAAAGCATGCCTGAATGAGTCTTAGCCACGACTAATATTAAATACCAAAAAGACATAACTAATTCTCTTTGGATCTGAAACACACAAATGAACACAATATAGAATTCCATATTATATTCCTTAAATAAAACTCTTACTGAAATTGTAATTCACATCAAACTGTTAGTGGAGTTATTATAGACCATAATTAAGTTAGACAAACATATTGACTTCTGCAGATCTAAAACTAATCAAAACAAATCCATATCTTACTTAATAGAACAAGCACACCTCGCTACTGATCATACTTTGCTTCTCCTAAGTTTATTATAATGGCATCAATCCTAACAAACAAAACTTGTTAACTTAAAAATAAAATTGCTAAATATGCAGCAAATCTACCAAATAAAACACAATCATTGCCTTCATCAAAATACTGTATATTTAGAATCCTAAATGAACTTCACCCATTACATTTCTCTGTCTTTTTTTATATTTCTTGTTTTCCCTCCTTCAATGTTATCTTCTCTACCAGTCCACTTTACTCACTTAACACGTAACATCTTTTCACATATCTCAAATGTACTTTAACTACCATGGCTTCAGCTTACTTTGTGCATAGTAAAACCATACATATTCTGAATAAATAAGCAAATATACACCTACAATTTTACATAAATGAATGTTTCACTAACATAGTGTAACAATTAAATTAAACACTATTTTATGACATTAACTTTCAGCTATCATTCAGTGTTTATAACATTACTTGACGTATTTAAAATTTTCTGTTTAGTAAAGACAGCCCACTCTGCTATACAAACATTTTAGGTATTTTTTCCAATCAACACGAGCGTCTCTTAGTAATGTATTACATTCCAAATTCTTGGGTTCATTAATATTCCTGTTATATGCTCAATAAAACTGCATGGAAACAACCGAAATATAGCTATATATTTCTCACATATATACAAATGTCTTTAAATTGCAAGCTACTTTAATAAGTTGTCAATATGGAGCATGGATATCTCTGGCAACACTCGTCGTTTTTTTAAACATCTTTACTAAATCAACACATTTTAAGCTATAAAAAGAAGTTATGTACTTACCATAATGTTTCATATGTGTTGTCCATCTTAACCATCGGATCCATCTCAGCCATTTCAAAAGCTTGAGGCCTTCAGCAAAGCTTGTTGGCATTCTTCCTTACCCAAAATGCAACACCCTAACTTCCTACAGGCTATAGAATACTGTAATACCCAATTATTACTACTCGGTCTCCCAGGAGTACACGCAGGGGGTATGGAGGGTGGGTTGTGAGAATAAAGGTCGAGATGGACAACACACATGGAGCGTTATGGTAAGTACATAACTTCTTTATGTGATGTTGTCAATCTTGCCTTTATTCTCACTGATAAGACCACGTCCCAAGCTACCCAATTCTTGGGTGGCTCATGGAGAAATATTCCTCAGAACCATAGAACTAAAAGATGCTGTACTCCTAGAGGCCAAATCCACTTTGTAATGAGGACTAAAGGTATGAGGTTTCGCTCATGTCGCTGCCATACAGATGTTATCCAAAGATAATCTAGCTTGAAAGGCTGCAGAAGTAGCTACTGACCTAGTGGAATAAGCTTTAACAGGGCTAGGAAGAGTTTTGTTCTTAGAACTGTAAATGAAAATGAAGGATATACATTGTGAAAGCCATATGGATAAGGTAACTTTGAACACTGGTATGTCTTTTCTAAAATCAGAATAAGAAACAAACAGCTGATCTGACTTTCTGACTTCTGAAGTTATGTGCAAGTACAAGCTTAATTGTCTGTGTCTTTATTTAGGAGGCTCGGGAAGAAAACAGGCAGCTTGCAAGATTGAGGTTACATTCCGAGACAACTTTGGGTAGGAATGAGGGATTAGTGCTTAAAGAAACTCTGTCCTTATGAAATATTAGGTATGGTGGCTTGGCAGATAAAGCTTGTAAGTCTGAAACTCGCTACTGATGTAATAGCCACTACGAGGAGCATTTTCCAGGAGAGATACTTCAATTCACAGGTAGCAGATGGTTCAAAGGGAGGACAGATGTTTGACAATACGAAATTCAGATCCTGAGGTGGTGACGGGTTTTTGTATGGAGGTCTTATCATTGTAGATCCTTTCAGAAATAACTTACAAAGTCTGTTTGACGTGATTCCAGAACCATTTTCTCCTATATGAAAATATGAAATTGCTGCCAACTGAACTCTAATAGTGGCTGCAGCATCCTCATTGAAAAGTTTCACTAAAAATTCTAGAATAGAATGTGTGCGCACAGTAAAGGGATCTATCTGATTATTGCTGTCCCATGCAACAAATCTCTTCTATTTACCTCTGTACAATTTACAGTAGAAGATTTATGGGAAGATAACAAAGATAACGAAATATGTTTAACTGGAGAGGAAAGGAGAGGAAATCTGGTGATCAGCGAAACTGGAGCAGCCAGCTGTTCATTTGGGATTGTTCAGACTGGGATGAACCATTCCTGATGGGTAAGTCAAAAGGTCTGGAGCAGGATCCAGAATCTATGGTCTGTCCCGCACATGAGGTTGAAGAAAGGGGAACCAGATTTGTCCAGGCCAATAGGGAGCAATTAGGATTATTGTCACCTCCAACAAACATGCTTTCTGCAAAAATGTGAGAATTAGAGGGATTGGTGTAAAAGTATAAACAAGGCCTGGGGGCCAATTGTGAACAAGTGCATCCCTTGGTGAATTTTCTGCAGGAGGGATAAGGGCAAAGTAGCTGCTGCATTTGGCATTGGTGGGCAATGCAGAGAGATCGCAGCAATGCTGGCCCCATTTTTGGAAGATATCTTTTGTCACTTTCTGACTGAGGGGCCACTCATGTGGCCATAAAATGGCTCTGCTCAATTTGTCTGCAATTACACTGGATTTTCCCAGAATGTACATTGCTATTAGAAAGCGGTTGATGATGTTGCCCATTGCTAGACCCTCAGGGCTTCTCGACAGAGGGGGTAAGATCTGCCTCCCCCCCATTTATGTACCAGACCATAGACATATCCAAATGGATTGCTATTGTTCCTAGAGGGAGGGAGTCTAGAAATGCTTGCAACGCCAAAAGCACCGCCCTCATCTCCATGATGCTTATGTGTAAATGAGCCTTGTGTTGTTGCCAGATCCCTTGAAGTGTGTTCCCCAGATAATGCCCTCCTACCCTATCTGGAAAGCATCTGTGATCACCGTGGCTTGGGGTTGAGGGGGAATGGAACTGGCAGCCCTGAGAAACTAATAGAGTAAGTCCACCAGTGGAGATCCTTTTTGCAGGAATTGGTTATCATGATTTTGTGCATCATAGGAAGTTCCAGAATTGACCATTGTGTCAAAAGTAACCACTGAAGCATTCTCATGTGTAGACGAGCTAGGGGAATGAAAACAAGTGAAACAGCCATTTTTCCCAATACTTAGAGAACTAGTTTTACAGAAGTTCATTACTTATTAACAGTTTTAAATAATGGGGAAGATCTTCTACTCATTCTTGTGGAAGTTTTGCTATCATTGTAGTTGTGTTTATCTCTGCTCCTATAAAGATCAAACTCTGACATGGCTCTAGGGCAGATTTTTCGTAATTTATGGTAATAGCTAGCGAGGAACAGAGTTGTAGAGTATAGTCCCTGGCTTTGCAGCAGAAGATGCCTGGTCAAGGCAGTTATGAGCCAGTCGTCCAGATACGGAAACACCCGGAATCCTTGGTGTCTCAGGTGAGCTGCCACTACTGCCATGCATTTGAACACTTTGGGGGCTGTAGTGAAACCAAAGGGAAGAGCTTAAAACTGGAAGTGGCTGGCTACTAGCTGGAAGAACAAGTGCCTTCTGGATCTCCTTTCCATTTGTATGTGGTAGTATGCATCCTGAAGGTCTACAGAGTACATCCAATTGTCTTTTTCCAGGAATGAAAGTATCGACTGCAGTGTCACCATCCAGAACTTAAGTCTTTTTCACAGATCTGTTCAGACTGCTGAGATCCAAGATGGATCTCCAGTCCCCTGTCCTCTTTGGAACTAAAAAGAATCTAGAGTAAGTTCCAGATCCCCTCTGGTACGTGGGGACTTCTTGGATGACTCTTTTTGTTAGCAACTTTTGAATTTCTAATGTTGCTTGTCCTTCTGACTGGGTGGAACATTTGGAACTGTGGGGAAGAAGGGAATAACATATCCCCTGGATATTACATCTTGCACCCAGTTGTTGGTTGTAATCTTTTGCTAGGTTTCGCAGTGCAGAGACAATTGTCCCCCGACTGCCTCCAGAAGTAAGCTTATTTTCTCAGTTCCAGACCTGCCCTTGCCATGACCCTACCTAGTCTTCCTTCCCTTTATGTACCCTCAAAAGGACCATACTTAGTACCTCACTACACCTCTCTCTCCAATGTGTCTACTATGCATTTGCATAATTTTATAGAAACAAAAAAAATTTATTGTTGACCTACTGAACTATATCAATATAAAATTGTTACTTAGCTTCCTTTTAATGCAACTTTAACTTTATGCATGTAACACAACATATGTGAATCTTTTTGCTATAATTGCTATTATATTAATATTGTTTAAAATGTACTACTGGAGCTTTTCTACTCAGATCTCCACTGAAAATGGGCCACAAGCCCACTTGGACAAACCCGGTTAACAAATGTCAATAAATAAATAAATAAATAAATAAGCAATCAGGTACCGCTTCAGGAGTGCTGAAAAGGCTGAAAGATTCTCTGGGGCCCTGATTCTGCAGGCCTCCTTTGCCGTGAGGGTGGCATCTTCCATTGCTCCCCCATCTGCCTCTAGGGGAACTTTCAAAGACCTTTGTGATTTTTTGAACAACACCTTCCCACTACCTCTCTGACCTTTGGAAAAGGGTCTGGTAGGTGTGGAAAAACGTACTCCAAAGGATGACAAGGTCTTGCCTTCCTGTTTACACCTGGTTAGCATCTCTTTAATCTTAGGCCCAAAAAGAGAAAAGCATCAAAAGGGGCGTTAATGAAGGAAGACTTGAAGGGCTCTGCGAAATTGCGAAAGCGCATCCAGGCCTGCCTCTTGAGATAGATATATGAACCCGCAGCCCTACTCATTCCATCTGCTGCATAAAATATGAATCTGATGGAAGAGTTTACAACTGAATTGAGGGTGGTAAGCTGAGCAGTGAATTTATCTGCTGCCGCGTCAGCTATAGCTCCCTGGAGGGAGTCAGTCCCTTCAACAGATCCCTCTGTAATCTGGTAAAATGGGTCAAGTAGTTCAATGACAGTAAGGCAAAGTCGCTGACAAAAAGACGCGCTTCCCATACCTATCCATGGTTCTGGAATCCTTATTCCGAGCATGGATAGAGAAACTGGTCACAGACAGTTCCTTTTTTAGTGGCCACCACCACGACCATGGCATAAAATTGCCAGGATGTGTCCAAAAGATACAGCTTCAGGAAGTGACTGTGGGGCAAAAACTAAAGATCCACAGGGGATTGAGTGCCTTCACTAGTCCAAGAAGTTCCACAAATAAATAAACAAAGAAGGCACAAGCACAATACGATGCAGACAAAAAGTTTAACACCAGTAAGCACTTTACCGTCAGATATGATGCTTAATCAGACTTTCAAAAAATACAGGCTAAAACTCTGCCTCATCGAGGTAAGTATCAGATGTGATAGACTCCTCTGGGGAGTCAAGATACTTCCTCTTACAGGTCCTCTTCTGAGGAACCTCTTCAGTGTGGTAGTCTGGGGAAGTTTTAGAAGATGGGGTGTCCCCTGTTGAACATCCTGTGGCCTGGGGTCTCTGCGGTCCTGTGGAGAGGGTACGTGAGAAGACAAAGACACCTAAGCAGAACTGGGAGAAAGATCCAAGATAGGCTGTTTCTTAGACTGGGATGTAGCCAAAATCCTCCTCAGGACCTCAAAGACAGTCTGTCCCTGCTGTGAAGACGACCCCGGATCTGACAAAAAGGTTGTTTGGGCAGAAGGAATCTCCAGTGCAGGAGACAGAAGCTCCGAGGCAGAGTTAGGAGCCAATCTCACCTGTGCTGAAGCCTCCAGAGGCAAGGTTGGATCTGGGGAGATCCGAACTGTCTCAGCAGACCCGACTGGAGAGTGTTGGCTCCTGGAGATTTCCTGCTCCAACTGGGAGGAAATGCTCAGGGCAGACATAGGATCTGAAGAACCTATGGGTCCTGGATCCGATACAGACAAGTTGGATGTTGGAATCTTCCAGCTCCAAAACCAGGGGACGGTTCGGAGGAGGAGCAGGCGCCAAATGAGAGGACTGTGTCTGATTCCTTTGGGTTCAGATCCAATAACCACTTGGCTAAGGTCAGTGTCTTTAGCTGCATGTGTACTATCCTATCCACATATTCGTTGAAAAAAACTCCTGGTAGACAGAGTAGAAAGGGTTGGAGACCTTGACTTCGTCAATAAGGGAGATGGGAGCCAAGAATGTACTGATTCCAATGAAAGCGAATGGCTGCAATATCTAACTTTTTTGGGTTTCCTAAGAGGTTGGAGCCAAGGGTTCCAGCTGCTCTGATGAACTCTTAGAAACAGCAACTACTGTCTGCTCCCAGAGTTCTGTTGTAGCAGACATTCTAGGAGGTTTTTGCTCCGGCTCCGAGGAAGACTTCGATTTTTTAGATTTGTCAGACTTGGTGGCGGACTCTGGAGAGATAGCAGAGAACAGAGTTTTCAGCAGTCCTTTCAAAATTTATTTTTGCGCTCCATAACAGCCCTTTGGTTAAAACCATGGAATATGGAGCAAGACTCTTGGAGGTGAAGAGGCCCCAAGCAATACACACACAAAGTGTGCAAATCACTAAGGGGCATCTTCTTTCAACACTGCTTGTACTTCTTGAAACCAAGAGGTTTCCCTTCTTGCTTCTGAGACATTCTTAACTAACAGAACAGAACTAAAGGAGAATTAATACAAACAGAAAGGCACACTAGAAAAGTCTTCTAATTTAAACACACACAGAAAAGATCTTTAGAAAGATAAATTTTAAAAGGCAAAGACAGCAATACTTTTTTTTAAATAAGAAATCGTCCTCTAAAATGGACAATAAAGGAGGAAGGAAATAGGAATTGGAGGAATAAATGTCCTCTAACTTAAACGGATGTTAACAGGGAAAGTAAAGGGACTAACACTCACTCTATACTAATGAAAACTAGGTAAGGATGGATATATATATATATATATATATATATATATACATACACATATAAAATTATATTAGACTATATAAAACTATAATAAACTGTCTAATAATACAGAGACAAATTTTGAAAAGTAAAGCACCTAGCTCAGAGCTTGCTTCAGAGCCTCCTTTGCAGAGCGGCAAACGAGATCTGAGGAAGTTAGGGAGTTGCATTATTGGTAAGAAAGAATGCCCCCGAGCTTTGCTGAAGGCCTGTGCCTTTTGAAATGGCCAAGACGGATCCGATGGATCAGATCCAACCCCATCAGTGAGAAAAAAGGCGAGACTGACAACATCACATAATTTGTTTAAATACATTAATAGAAAATAACACAAAATGTAATATCAGTATCTGTTGTTCCTGTGTATATGTATGTATGTATATATACACATATATATACATACACACAAACACACACACACACAGACACACAGACACACACGCACATTTCTTTTTAACAGTTTTCATTCATTCAACATTACATAAATTGCTCAGCTCTGGACTTGCCTTAAATGTGACTCCACCTCCTAAACAGTACTCTGCATAACACTGTTCCCACAAATTCCATTTATTTCTATGAAATTTGTTCTCTACTTCTCTTTTTCCTAAATATGCCTACTCCAGTTCTTTTACTTTACAATATCCACAGCTTCACTTACAGTGGGTATATACTTAGATTTCCATTTTCTAGTGAATTACTTTTTTGGCAGTCAATAATATTATGCTTAGTGAAACCCTTCTATGTCTAGGCAATTAATTTCCTTACCTGCAATCATTTGTTCCCCAAACATTTTCTTCAAAGTGACATGTAGGGATTTATTTTAAATCTGCCAACTTGCTTTAATCTCAAAAACCTTGTTCCTAAATAAGCTCTTTCCTTCCTATTACACCTCAGCATTCCCTAGCTACCAGAAAAAAATCCTTGCAAGTCTTCTCTGGGTATCGTACATCTATCCAAACACTTCCAGGCAAAAATCCTAAAGCTTCTGGACTTTGCTGAATACTAGGAAGCCTTACACATTTCTTCCCAATTCTCATTTGTAAAATGCTTTTCTGTTCCTTTTTCTCAATGTTTTCTAACATTCTCTGATCAATTCTTATAGTTTTTATGCAACATTTACAAACCTTACTAATTACCCCTTTTTTAATAGCAGCTTTTGTTCTAGACTCAACCAGAAACTCTACTAGAGTCGGTCTTTCGGTAGCCATTTAAAATCTGTGGCACCACATTGCTGAGTCCTGAGATACGGAGACCAAATGGCCGAAAATCCAGACTTGCACATATTAAGTCCAAGACTGACATTTTTCAGAATATTCCCTTTTCTCCAAGTTATGGTGATCTTGAAGTTTGTATATACACATTTGGGGGTGTAGAAGGGTTGCCCCCCCCCTCACCTGGTTGCACAGTTGCTTGCTTTAACATTCACAAAATAGTTGAGAAAGGAAAGATCTAGGAAGCTTCTTTCTTTCCTTCTTTCTTTGGTACCAGAACCATCCTTGAATACAAACATTTTCTGCTAGGAAGAGAGGGGCAGGTTCTATTACTCCTTGATTCAGCAGATGCTGAATGACAGAGAAAATACATTTGATCTAAAGGATGAGAAGGAATCCTCTGAAAAGGAGGGAAGCACTCCGACTGCCATCTGCACCCCTGGTGGATAACTCTCAGAATTCATTTATCTGAGATTATGTGTTGACAAACCGAGAAATTGGGAACCATATTAAGGTGCATAATTAATTAAAGGATTACCAGAGTGGAATGAGGGCTAAAATTTGTAGACAGTCATAACTTCTTGGACTGCCTTTGCTTATGGGAGGCTCTCCCTTCTTTTTAGAGTGTCACTTCCATTGTTTTTTGAACTTCTGCTTGCCTGTAGCTTGCTGATTCTACTTTTGTTGTTTACAAAAAGGGAAGACTGAAAAATCTGAGTCATCCCTTGAATCAATTTTCCTCTTTCATTGCATTTTTTTTTCTAGACCTCAGGAACAGATGGCCGTAACACAACTTCCTTATAAATACAAGAATTCAAATTTTCAGCTTTTACATCTTTAGGCAAATCTTATAACAGAAAAAGTAGATGCTGCTCTTGAAGATGCATTCACTCAGTCATAAGAGCACTTCAAGGAATGCTTAGAAACAGAAGCAATAAGAGCACTTAGAAAAAAGTTACCTTCAGATGAAAAAAAAATGTTCCCCATATTTTCAAAAGACACAAGCAAAAGCTTTAACATGTGAACTTGCCAATTAAAAAGTCTAAAAACAAGAGTGGCAGAAGAATACCCTATTTTCCCAAATCTATAAAAAGTTTTCCCATCCTAGTCAGAGAGGGATTAGTGTTTAGTAAATGTTTAACTGCAGATGAATTTGACAAGGAAATCACTGCAGGGTTGGATCTGGGATCAGAAAATAAGTATTTGTAAGACTGGGGAATCTTCTACAGATTACCTGCCTTCTTAAGAGTGGCAGGATGGCTATTAGGCATGTTACAGGTTGTAATAAAAACATCCTCCAAAGTTGAAAGTACGAATGACTGGGTTGAGGAAATTGCAGTTGTAATAGCTCATAATATGTTCCAGAGAAACTGCAATATCATTTTGTTCCCATTGAAAATATTAGTTCATTGTAGATATGGTTTCAGTAAAGAAAATTCTTCCAAGGGGAAATCAAAAGACATAAACTCCTCAGAGTCAAAATCTGTAGCCTGAGGAGAAATACATTAATTTGTTCCCTCTAATTCTATTTCCTTTTCATCACACTGGGAATTTTCAGAAACCGATGACTTTTTTTCTCTTTCCATTATAACCAGAATGTGAAAGGTTAAGAGCCTGAACTAAGCCTTGAGCTAAGCCCAACAAATCTTCCCTATATACGGCAAGAGAGAACAGGGAAGACAATGTTTACCTTCCTGATTCTTTTTAACAGGAATATCTATAGAAACAGACTGGCTCATATCAGGGATATCACCACAGGAAACAGGCATCTTAGGCCAGCCAGCTGGAGAAGCACTTCCCACTCCTTCCTCAGAGACCAAGAAGACTGGTTCTCTCATGCCCACAGAGGACATGTATAACCCCCCCCCCCAGTCCATGACGGCTGAAGGGACATCAGAAGAACAGGAAGAAAATGAGTGGCCTGAGGAACCTGAATGGCCACTGCAGGGTCACCCATCTATGGCTGAAGCAAGAAAGCAGTCTACTGAACTGGAAGAGGCTGTCCTGAAATTTTCTCTTTCCTGTGTCCAGAGAAAAAAAGAACCAAGGAACCAATAAGCTGCTTATGCTTACGCCAAGAAAAATGCCTGAACCGTGGCAAGCAGTGCCAGCAATGTATTGGTTTCACAAAAAATGCACACTGACAAGCACAAAGCACACACTCCACAGCCCCTAAAAACAATTTTAAAAAATTATCAAAAAAAAAAAAAGAGTAAACTTGCATACAAGTAAAATTTACACTAAAAATAGTACAACGAACCATAGTTTCAATTGACAGATATTTCACGTGAGTCACAAAAATCATTAAAACCTAACACAAAAAGAGAAGTTATGAACTTATCACAACATTCCATCTGTGTTGTCCATTATCATTCTTCTTCAACCATTAGGTTTGGATCCGAACCTCAGATCTGACTTGGCCATTACTATAGCTCGTGGCCAAATGAAACTCTCAAGCTCCCCCTTACCCATAACGCATCAATTCCCAACATACATCAGATTTTGTTTGCCAGATAACATAAGCAATAAATATCAGAATAATGTGCCTAAGAAAGGATAAACAATATCTGGAGCTCCGTACAAGACACTGTGGTGCCCTTGATACATCCAGCTCTTCCAGACGTCCATGATGACAAAGGTTGAAGGTTGGTGGGTGGGGAGTTGAAGAATGAAAATTGACAACACAGATCGAACGTTATGGTAAGTACATAACTTCTTTATCTGATGATGTCAACTTTCATTAATTCCTCAACCATTGGGACAGAGTCCCCAGCTACCTAATATCCTGGGTGGACTCTAAGTAAAGATGTTCCTGAGCACGGCTGAATCAAAGTCTGCTCTTCCCCCCTAGACCAGATCCAATTTGCAATGAGTAATAAAAGTATGAGGATTAGCCCAAGTAGCTGCTGCACATATGTCATCCATGGAATGATTAGATAAAAATACTGATGTCGTTGCCATAGATTTAGTAGAGTGAGCTTTTAAAGGTTTTAGCAATGAAATGCCTGACCTATTACAGGCATAGGCAATGCAATCTGTAATCCACCTTGCCAATGTTACCTTTGTAACTGATTTGCCTAATTTGTTTTCTGCAGAGGATACAGATAACTGATCAGATTTTTTAACCTCTTTTGTTCTGTGTAAGAAAAAAATGCAACGGTCTATAAACATCCAGTAAATGTAATATATATTCACCATTGTTTTCAAATTTTGGGAAGAAAACGTGCAAATTAATAGACTGATTCATACTGAATTCTGACACCTCCCTGGCAAGGAAGGAAAAAGAAGTTATGTCTTACCATAACGTTCCATCTGTATTGTTGATTCTCGTTCAGTCATTACGTGTGGGTATTGGTTCCGACCTCGGAACTGAGCCGGCCATCTTCCAAGCTCACGTCAGCTACAAACTCTCGAGCTAAAACTCTTACCCAGAATTCCCCTCTCCCTGTTACCTCAGAGTGAGTTTGCAAGTCAAAAGAAGGTAGAGGCTACCTCTGGTCAAATGACCTAACAGAACCGGATGGTGAGATCCACTAGAAGCCACAGGAGGGGGAACGAGGGAGGGTCGTAATGACTGAACGAGGATCAGCAATACAGATGGAATATTATGGTAAGATATAACTTCTTTATCTGATATTGTTAATCCTCGTTCATTCCTTACGTGTGGGACAGAATCCCCAGCTATCTTTATTCCTGGGAGGCTCTCATGGAAGGACATTCTTGAGCACCATAGAACCAAAAGATGCTCTTCCCTGGAGGCCAAATCCAATTTGTAATGATTGATGAAGGTATGAGGAATAGCCCAAGTTGCAGCTGCACAAATGTCATGCAAAGAGGCTCTGGCATGGAAGGCAGCAGAAGTTGCCACCGACCTTGTAGAATGAGCCTTTATGGTAGCAGGTAATGGAATATTACGTTGTCTATAAATGAAGGTCATGCAGTCTTTCAACCATTTAGCCAATGTGACTTTAGCAACAGTACATCCTAATCTAGGTCCAGAACATGCCGAAAATAACTGGTCTGATTTACGAGAGGCCTTAATCCTGTTCAAGTAGAATCGAATTTGCCTGTGAATATCTAGGGTATGTAGGCAATACTCTCCTTTGTTTGAATGATTGGGGAAGAAAACTGGCAATTCAATGGTTTGATTAATGGACATTTCAGAGATCACTTTTGGCAGAAAGGAAGGATTAGTTCTCAATGACACTCTATCTCTATGAAAAATCAAATATTGATGCATAAGGCTTGAAGCTCGGAGATACGTCTGGCAGAAGTAATGGTGGCCAAAAACAAGGTTTTCCATGACAAATATTTACGGTCGCAAGAAGGAGCTGGTTCGATAGGTGGCATTGTCAAAGCTTGTAGGACTAATGATAGGTCCCATGGTTGAGTAGGTTCTCTAAAAGGGGGTTTTAGATGATTCACGTTTTTTATGAGTCTTGCATAATTTGTGTGACATAAGAGAGGAGTCTTGGACACCATCATGGAAATTAAATATTGCAGCCAAATGAACTCTAATGGTAGAGGCAGACAGAATGGATTGAAATAGGGTAGCTAGATATTCCAGTACTAGACACTTGTGCTGAAAAAGGATCTACCTGTTTTTCTTTCAGCCAAAAGGTAAATCTTTTCCACTTGCTGAGATATGTAATTCTGGTGGAAGACTTATGAGATGCAATAAAAATGTCATGTACTGGCAAAGAAATATCATTCTGCCTGGCAATCAAGGGAATTGGAGAAGCCAAGCTGTGAGCTTCAGGCTGTTCAAGTTAGGGTGAAACAGATTCTGCGGATGGGGGATCAACCCCGGGGGTTGGATGGAGAATCCACGTTTGATCTTGCAGGTGAGACCAAAGGAAGGGGAACCAAATCTGACGAGGCCAATATGGTGCTATGAGGATTAATTTGCTCTTCAACTGGCGGGCTTTCTTCAGAAACTGGGGAATGAGGGGGAGAGTTGGAAATGCATAAAGCAGACCGGAGGGCCAATCGTGGACTAGAGCGTCCCTGGGTGACTGTCCCGGAGGAGGAATCAGGGTGAAATAGTTGCTGCATTTGTAGTTGGTCGGGAACGCAAAGAGGTCGCAGCAAGGAAGATCCCAGCAGTTGAAATTTCCACTGCTATCAAGGGATTCAGGGACCACTAGTGAGGTTGTAGTATAGACCTGCTGAGTCTGTCTGCTATCACTTTGGAACTCCCAGGAATGTGTGTTGCTAGAAGAAAATGGTTGGTAGCCATCACCCAATGCCATATCCTCATGGCCTCTCAACAAAGTGGGTAAGATTTGGTTCCACCTTGTTTGTTGATGTACCAGACCACTGCCATGTTGCCTGATTGTATCTCAATAGTCCCAGACGGCAGCAGGGGATGGAATGCTTGCAACGCCAGAAACACCGCCCTCAGCTCCAGAACATTTATATGCATATGGGCCTCCATTTCAGACCAAGTACCTTGGACTGTCTGTCCCTGACATAGCCCCCCCCCCCACCCCATCAGGGAGGTGTCTGTGGTCACTGTAGCCTTGGGCTCTTGGGGGGGGGGGGGCGAGACCATTGTGACACGTTGTGGGCCATCCACCAATTTAAATCCTGTTTGCACCTGTGAGTTACCCGAATCTTGGCTGAAAGAAGGTACTGAAAGGGATATCATTGGGTGAGCAGTAGCCATTGTAGAAGCCTCATGTGAAACCTGGCCAGGGGGACAATGGTGATGGAGGCTGCCATGGAACACAACACTTGTAGAACAGAGTGAGCTGTGGATTTCTCCCTTGAAAGGATTGGGATCAGCTGTTGCTTTATCCTTAGAATTCTGTGCTCTGGAATGAATGCTCTGCAATTCTTTGTATTCAAGATGGCCCCTATGAATTCTGTGGACTGAGAAGTGGTGAGATTGGATTTTTGCCAGTTTATGGTTATGCCTAGCCTTTCTGCAGAAAGGAGAGAGTATGCCATGGCTTCTTCCAGTAGATGTCTGGTTCCGGTGGAGATGAGCCAGTCGTTTAGATATGGAAACACCTGGAATCCTTGTAGTCGCAAGTGAGCTGTGACGACTGCCATGCACTTTGTGAACACTCTGGGGGCTGTAGAGAGTCTGAAGGGCAGTACTCTGAACTGGTAGTGACTGGCTCCCGCATGGAAGTGAAGGAATCTTCTTGATGATCTATCCACTTTTATGTGGTAGTACTCATCTTGAAGATCTATCGAGCACATCCAATCGTCTTTTTCCAAAAGCGGAAGGATAGAAGGTATTGTGACCATTTGGAATTTTTGTACTTTTACAAATTTGTTCAATACACTGAAATCCAAAATTGGTCTCCAGTCTCCGGTTTTCTTTGGCACCAAAAATAGTCTTGAGTAGAATCCGGATCCTATCTGGTCTGGAGGGACTATTTGGATGACTCTTTTTCTTAGCAGTTTTGAAATCTCTAAAGCTGCTTCTTTCCTTTGACTGGGTGGAACGTCGGGTAAGTTTGTTAGGGGAGTGGGACAAAGGTTGAAGGGAATATGATAACCTCAGGTTATTATCCTTTGTACCCAAGAATCGGTGGTGATGGTTAGCTAGTTACGCGGACCCCCCTCTGCCCCAGAAAGGGCGTCTTCCCTGTGAGTTTCCCCTTCTGCCTCTAGGGGAGAACTTGGCCTGTGTGTCACGGAAAGGACCCCGAGACTTTTTGTACCATATCTTCCCACTCTTCTGGTTTCTGGAGAAAGCCCGTTGAGGGGAAAAATAACAGACACCCATGTCAGAAAGGGTCTTACCATCCTGTTCACATCTGGCCAGTGTGCTTTTAACCTTGGGTCCAAACAATGAAGAGGCTTCGACGGGAGCATTGAGAAAGGAAGCCTTGAAGGGTTCCGCGAAATTACACAAATGCATCCAGGCGTGTTGTTTTAGAACAATGTCTGAACTCACTGCTCTAGCTGCTCCTTCTGATGCGTGAGATATCAGGAGCATGGAGGAGTTAGGTATCGATTCAATGGTGGCTAGCTGAAAGGCCACTTTGTCACGGACCTCATCAGACGCAGCACCAGCCAAAGTTTCAGAGAGCTCAGAAATTAAATCTCTTTGAAGCCTTGTAAAGTGTGCCATATAGTTCAGGGTCCTGATTGCAAAAGTCGCTGATGCAAAAGTACGCTTCCCTATTCTGTGCAGAGACCGGGACACTCTGTTGGGCGGATGGATAGTCTGGCTTTTCTTCTTCCGCCATGTCCTTTTTAGTTGCGGCTGCCACCACTAAAGCATCTACAGGAAGACCGTTGGACCAATGGGGATCAGTAGCAGGAGGGGACAAAATTTTAATTGGCCTCTGGGGAATGGCATCAACAGTGTCAGGAGCCTTCCACGCATGCTGCACGACGAGCCGGACCAGTTCATCGGCAGGTGGAGTAAACCAGGAGGTAGGGGGCCGAGCGCGAAAGGCCTGCAGGAACACAGACTCTTCAGAGGTCGGGTTCGAGGGCTGCCAGTCACCTCTCTGTTTAAGAATTTCAAGAATATCACCAAAGGATACCTCAGAAGGTGAGCGAGGGGACCCTTCCCCATCATCAAAGTCAGTGTCTTTAGTAAGGGACTCCTCTGTGGAGTCCATGTGCTTCCTCTTGCATGAGCTCTTTTGATGAACTTCCTCACAGGGAGAAGCTGAGGAAGACAGCGCAAAAAGGGTCTCCTGTGTGAGTATATCCTGAGGCCCTTGCACCCGGTGTCCACTAGGAGCGACTTGTGTACACTCCGGTCCAGAGGAGGGCAGGGAGAAGAGCGATAGCACAGGATCGCCAACCGACACCAGAGCCTTCTCCATTAGCTGGAAGGCTGGTCCACCTGAAGAGGGGTGAGTATCCAGGGCAGGGGTCAGCTCTCTCCTAAGTGGCTCAGTCTGCTGACTCCAAGTCCATGGATGGCTATGAGACACCAAATTACGTATGTCACAGCTGACATCCTGGGTCATAGCAAAACTCTCCTGCCACAAAGGCAACTGCGGCTCCTTAGTGAGGTCCATAAAAGGAACCGTAGAGGGGGAAGACCGTGCTATATCAAGGAGCTTTAAAGGCAATGAAGGAGGAGAATAAGTATGGGTCCTTGGTAAAGGGTGATCACCTCCCGAGGAAGGATAGGTCCTGGGGGGCAGGATACCTCTGGCCAAAAGCACTTGATCCACAAGACGCAGCACGTCGTGTTCAGAGAGGCTTCTAGTGGATTTCACAGACATGGCTGAGGGGGAGTCAGGTCTATCCAAAGACGAAGCAAGCTCGGTGCTCACCTCAGAGGTCTGCATTGAAAACAAAGAGCTGTAAAGGACTGAACTACAGGTGTCTGCACCGAGGAAATCATCTGTGCCGAAGTCATGGTCTGCACCGAGGATAAGGTCGGTATCGAAGTGGTTGTCGGCGCTAAGGCTGGAACTGAAAAAATCGGTGCCGATAACCGAGTGGTTGGTGCTGATAGGGTAGTCGGTGCTAGGTAAGTTGTTGGAGCCGAAAAGGCAATGTTTGTTTGTCTTTCGGCTTTTCCCGGTAAGGGGTCACCACAGCGGAACTCCGGTCCACTAATGATTGGCAGTAGATTTTTTTTTTAAGAAATGCCAACGTGCCAGCTCGACGCCTAGCCTTCAACGAAGGCACACCCATTTACACACGCATGTCTTTCGAATGCTACCCAACTGCGGGGAGGATATGCAGACTCCACACAGAAGGCACTCCCCCAAGCCAAGCCAAGAATCGAACGGGAGAACCTCCTGCCGTGAGGTAACAATGCTACCGCTGTACCACCGCGGAATCGTCGAAAAATCCATTGGCGTCATGGCAGTCTGCATCGACTGGACAGTCAGTGCCAATAAAGTAGTCTGAACCAAGGAGCCCCTCGGTACCGATACGGTAAGGGGCACGCTAGTTGGTGCTGAAGTCACAGATGTCTCCAATGGCCTCGGTGCCGAAGGTCTAGGTACTGAAAGCGCTGGTGCTGAAGAAGTAAAATCCAAACTGGAATGCTTAGCTTTCTTGGGTCTCAGTTTCTGGGGGTCCCCAGCAGGGGACGAAGGAAGAGACTTGGCCTTTACATGTTCATCACTCTTTTTCTTATGGGATCTTGGAGGGGTTGAAGCCTCCAACCCAGAAATAGCCTCTGAAAAAGGAGATTTAAGTAGCCCCTTCAATATTAATTTATTTTTTCTCTCTATTAACATCCTGTTAGAGAAATTCTTACAAATCCCGCAGGGCGGGTCAACTGTTAAATGAGGCACACCCAAGCAAAAGGCACACAGGGAATGTGCATCTGAAGTAGGTAATTTATGGCCACAATCTAAACATCTTTTTAATCCTGGACTACCTTTTTTATCTGCCATGAAATAAAGAAAGAAGGAAACCCAGAAAAAATACCAGCAATAGGTTCATAGGTTCATAGGTTCATACTAGGCTATCTGCCCGAGGGCATTTACAAGCCTAGCCCATCGTTTTGTGGCTTACGCCACCCCTTTAGTATGGGGAACTATACCCATTATTTTGCTGTGCCTCTGTTGAGCAGTGACACTGAGGTAATCCCTGGGGTATATCTGCGATCTCCCATCCATTGGTCAAGATTTCTCTTGAACAAGGCCAGCGAGGTGCTCTGCCTCACATATACCGGGATTTTATTCCACAGCATAGGGAGTCTTTGGGTGATGAATCTATCCCTCCAGCACGTCCTATTAATAGCTGTGTCGAGGTTTAAGTCTCCCGCCCTTGTGGCTCTGACGGATCTAGATTTTTTGAGGTGAAGCATATTCATCAAATCTGGGTTTGACATGGCCTTGTATGTTAGGCAAAGGTCACCTCTGAGCAAGCGGTAGGCGACTGAATAGAGCTGGAGTTCTTTCAGTCGGGCAGCATAGGACAGATGTTTGAGACCCTTTATCCTTTTGGTGAGGAACTTTTGTGGCCTCTCCAGCTGCTGCAAGTGTCGGGTCAGATACATTCCGAATGGGGCATTGTACTCAATCATTGGTCTGATGAGTGATGAGTATAGGGAGACTATGACCTCCCTTGATCTAGATGAGAATCCCTTCATGATAAGGTGGGCAATGTAGAAGGTCTTCCTAACTACTTTAGCTACATGGGTGTCGAATGACAGACTACTATCAACCTGGGTCCCCAGGTCCCTGATAACTTCTTCTGTACTCAGTGGATTGCCACCTATTTGGTAGCTAGGGGTAACCTTGTTTTTCCCGAAGGGTATGACTATGCATTTTTGGCATTTAACTTTAGGCCATGGCTCTGGCACCAGTTATCCGTTTCTGTGAGACCCTTCTGAAGGATATCTGTGTCAGATGTGTTTTCTACTATGGCCCAGTTTGCAGTCATCTGCAAACTTTGTCAGCCATACCCCTCCTGTGTTTGCTTGTACTTGGAAAAAGTAGATGCCAAACAAGAGTGGGCCCAAGACTGAGCCCTGTGGTACACCACTTGTGACAGGCTTTGAGTCTGACATGGCGCCAGCAACTCTGACCCTGTGGGTTCTGTCACTCAGCCAGTTTGCAACCCATCTTGTGATGTATGGGTTAACATTTAAGCTGATGAGTTTTTCAATGATACCCGAGTGGGGTATTGTATCAAAGGCCTTCGCCAGATCGAGGTAGGCTGTATGGACTGCCTTTCCCTCATCAATGGCTTTGGTGACTGTTTCGAAAAAGACAACCAAGTTTAGAAGGCATGATCTGCCTTTGACAAAGCCAAACTGGGATGGATCCAAAGTCTGCAAATTCCCTATGTCTTTATTTATGAGGTCCATTATGATCCTCTCCATGGCTTTGCAGATAAGGCTTGTCAAGCTAATGGGCGGTAATTTCCAGGGTCGGTGGAGGCACCGCCTTTGTGAAGTGGGACCACAGTTGCAGTGCACCACTCCTGGAGTGCGTATCCAGAGGTAAGACTATGATTAAACAGCTGTCCTAGCTGTGGGTTTAATTCCTCGTTGAGTTCGTGGAGCACACAGCCGGGGACACCATCAGGTCCCATGGATGCTGTGTTTTTGCTTTGGAGAGAGCAGTTCTCACTTGGGCGTTGGAGATGTTTGGGGGCTGCAATCGCTTGGTATAGATATCTCTCCTTTTGGGGAGGGGAGAAGTTTGCACTGAACCTGTCAGCCAGTATGTTGGCAATGTCTGTAGGATCAGTAATCTTCACATCATTTTGAACTAGTTCTGAGCATATCTGGGAGTTTCCTCCCAGGTTTCTAACATAGCTAAAGAAGGCCTTATGATTGTCTTTTGAGTCTTTAGCTATTTTTCTCTCAAAATTTGCTTTGGATGATTTTATGAGAGCTCTTAGTTTTTACTTATAGTGATCAAGGGTGTCTTACCTTTTAAGGATTTTGCTCTATCTTGTAGTAGCTTCCTCCTTTTGTTGTAGAGTTTGTTTATGGCTGGGGTCCACCAGAGTGGACGCTTGCCTTTGGTACAAAGAGTCTTTGTTTTGCTTGGGATTGCCTTATCCATGCAGTCCTGCAGGTGCTGGTAGAAGGCATTTGTAAGTGATTCAGCGGCTTGAGTACTGTTTTCCGTCGGCTCGGGGCCTTAAAGGAGACCACACTAGTCTTTAGAAGTGTGAAGTCGGCTTCGAGAAGTTCTTTACTGTGGTCTTTTTATTTCAGGTGGGGGTGGGATGAGGACCTCCAGCGAGATTAGTTTGTGATCTGATCTCACCAGTGAGGGTATACTTCCGGTGTTGAACATTGTGCTCCCATGTTCGTGATGATGAGATCAAGTATGTTTTCTCCTCTTGTGGGGATGGTGACTAGTTGTTCCATGGCATTTGAGTTTATGAATTCCAGGAACTTTTGGGCTAGGGTGTTTGGGCTTGAGTAGAGTTCCCAGTCTATATTAGGGTAATTGAAGTCACCTAGTATGATGGTGTTTGGTGATACATTTATCCCTCTAGTGTTTTCAGGAAGGCCATGTGAGGTTCCTGAGTTTGTGAGGGTGGCCTGTAACATGCTACAATTTGCAGAGCAGTCTTGCCTATGGTTAATTGCACCTGGATGGTCTCCGATGCATCGTGCGTTGCCACCAGTCTTGAGGTGTGGGTGTCTTTGATGAATATGGATACCCCCTCCTTTCTTGGTATTGTCCGGATTTTGGGGCCGGAACGCATGATAAGAGGTAAAACCTGATAGTGCTGGGGTGCTCTCAGGAGCCTTGAACCAGGTTTCTGTCACTGCACAGACATCGATGTTCTCCATACTGAGAAGGGCCTCGAGTGCGTGCATTTTGAGATTTAGACTTCTGGCATTGAGCAGCATTACCCTTAGTTTTTTCCTTTTTGTGTTCTAGGGTGGTAGGTTTAGAATTTGAGCCTTGCCTAAAAAGGCACTATGGGGTGGCAAGAGCCTTTGCCAATATCCGGAATCCCAGGGTGACAGGTGCAAGCCGTCCCTTGCGAAGCAGCGTGGCTTGTCCAGCATGTCATCCCAGGCAGACAGACATTGGATCCCCTTTGAATGACACCAGAGTTTAAGCCAATTGTTAAAGCTGATCATCTTATCTCTGTATTGTGGCATCATTCTTGGTGAAGGTAGGATACTGCTCAAGGTCAGGGTCATACCTGCCTGGGCTACATAATCAGAGAGCTCCTCAATGTCTCTTTTCATGTAGTCCAAGGAGGTGCGTCTCAGGTCGTTTACACCAGCGTGGACAATGACTGAGTCATATTTGTACCTGCTGTTGAGAGACCTGAGTGCTTGCGTTATGTGGCGGATTCTAGCGCCCGACAGGCAGCTTACTGTGACCTTCTCCTTACTCAGTCTGGTGGCGGGGCGTCAGTGTGTCTGACTATGGAGTCACCAATGACTAGTGTGTCTGGCATTGTGTTTGGCCTTAAGGGATGTGACTGTTTGACACTCTGACTGTGAGGTCTATGTGTTGCAGGTGTTGTGTTCTGAGGTGGTGGTTGTTTGGGTGTCTGCTTTGGTGGCCTCTGCTGTTTTGGTAGATTTTTGATCAGAGCCTTGAGTATGTCTTTGTGTGTTTATGTGTATGATTTGAGGTTGTGATGGTACTATGTGAGACTGGGTCTATAGTGTGTGTGGTAACCTTCTCCTCCTGACTGGTCTTGCCAGTCCTATGTTGAGAGAGCTCAGCCTCCAGTTTGGCCGTATAGTTGCATCTCTCGCATGTATTTGTGTTTTGTGGGAGGAGGAGAGGGTTGTCTGTGTACATGAGGCAATTGTAACATTGCCTCAATATTCCCAGGTTCACCAGCTGAGCAGGAGAGGACACTAGCAACTGATCCCTCGACATGCTAGAAGGACTAGACAAAAAACTTTAAAAGAGATTCCGGGGACGTGAGTGACCGAGAAATGGGGTTTGCCTTTTTGGGGTGCTATCTATAAGAGTGCCGTATCAAGGTAATAAGTACTGTAGGAGCAAGTGCTAGGTTTAACAGATAGAGAAAAGTCTACTTGGAGTCAAGTAGAGATGATCTTTTAGGTATTAGAGAAAGTGCTAGTAACAGGGATGCTTAAAGGTAAGATTGAAAAGAATGCACTCTGCAGTGTGCACTAGAGAAGTTAGATATGAAAGTAGGTAACTTGAGTTTTACCTGTTTAAAAAGTTAAGGTTTAGTGGAGAGTTACTATTTTTAAAACAACAAGATGGACTGAAAGGGGTGGTTACTTTTGTATTTTGGTACTATGAAATACTGTAGGATGGCCAATAAATTTAAATAATTGAATGGTTTTGTGATTACTCACATAAGCCAGTGAAAGTAGAGAGAAATGAGATATATGGTCAGATTAACATAAGAGGCGGGCAACTAGAAAGACAGTGGTATTTAACAAGACAACTTAAATGTGTGGGAGGGAGGGGAAAAATTCTGCCTGACTCAGAACAGAGAGAGCTGTGGTCTCTTTTGAAGTTTTAATATGCTGTTAAACAGAATGCAAGCAAAACACAAGGTAAAGAAAACAAACTACAGTATTCAAAATATAGAAAGGCAATACAGAAATACAAAAAATAACAGCAATGGTACAAGAATTACCCGAAGGTAAGAAGGAAAGGGAGTTTACCAACGATGGTAAAAAAAAAATTACCTCGCGGTAAAGGTGGAGGAAAGGAATAGAAAAGATTCAAGAAAGGATAGTCGCTAAATGTGATAGGGTAAGAGAAAACTGTCTAATAACTATTCTGTAAGAAAAGGCTGTTTAAGAATTTAGAATGAAGAAAAATATTGTACTTACCTCAAGAGAAGTAGCTTGACACGACCGAATGGCAACGCGGCAAACAAAATCTGAGGTAACAGGAAGAGGGGAATTCTGGGTAAGAGTTTTAGCTCGAGAGTTTGTAGCTAATGCGAGCTTGGAAGATGGCCGGCACAGATACCCACACGTAATGACTGAACGAGGATTAACAATATCAGATGGGTTGGTTCTTATCACCCTATCCTTGTGGAAAATCAAGGTGGTTTACAGGATAACTACTGAAGTTCTGAAATTCTCCTAGCAGAGGTAATGGCCACTAAAAATATCATCTTCCAGGTCAGAAATACAAGTTTATATTTCCCTGCTGGTTAGAAGGTGGAATGGATTAAGGCCTGCAAAAGAAGATTCAAATCCTATGGAGGAATAGGATCTTTATAAGGTGCTCCAAGTAAAATAGTACCTCTTAGGAAGGCCTTGCATATCTTAGCAGAGGATAGATAAGTGTCAACTGCTACATGAAAGTTAGACACGGCTGCCAATTGAACTTTAATGGTAGAGGAGCTAGCTCTCTCATTAAAAAGTTCTGTCAAAAACTCTAAGACACTTTGTGTAGGGGCTGAAAAGGGATTAATATGTTTTTGATGCACCCAACAAACAAACCTCTTCCATTTACTCTTTTAGATTTTTCTAGTAGAAGCTTTATGGGAAGACAAAAGTATATGACGAACAGGAGATGAAAGCATAGGTTGTCTGGATATTAACGGAAGTGGAGAAACCACGCTGTTAGCTTGAGGTTCGAGATATCCGGATGTACCATGCCTGTCGGGTGAGAAAGTAGGTCTGGAATTGGATCCAGAATCCAAGGAGGGTAAGAAGATGAGGCCAAAGGAAGGGGAACCAAACTGCTGCAGCCAGTAAGGTGCAATTAGGATGAATTTGCTCTTCAACCTTGCAGCTTTCTGCAGAAACTTGGGAATCAGTGGAGTTGGTAGATATGCATACAGAAGACCAGAGGGCCAACTGTGTGAGCAGAGCATCCATCGGTGATTTCCCCATTGGGGGGATAAGGACAAAAAAGCTACTGCACTTGTTTAGGGGAGCTGCAAAAAGATAGCAACAAGGCTGGCCCCACTGATGAAAAACTGTTTCTGTCACTTTCTTATTGTGAAACAACTTGTAAGGTAGTAGAATGGACTTGCTCAATTTGCATGCTATCATGCTGAACTTCCCCGGAATATGTGTTACTATCAGAAAATGGTTGGATGAGATCACCCACTGCAACACTCAGTGCTTCTCGACACAAGGGATAAGATGTGGTTGCTTCTTAGGTTCATAGATTCATAGGTTAGTACTAGGCTAAGTGCCCTTGTGGGCCATTTTAAGCCTAGCCAATGTCCCCATGTGAGAATCAAACCCTGCACCTTGTGTCTGTAAGATAAACACCTTAACCATTATGCCAACCTCCCAAACTACTGATATATTGCCTGTTTGAATTGCAATTGTCCCCAGAGGTATAGCACCCTGAAAGGCTTGCAAATCTAAAAGCACTGTTCTCATCTCCAGGACATTTATATGCAGATTGGCCTCTCTGGGTACCAACTGCCTTGGACCGTTTTCCCCAGAAAATGCCCAAAAACTGGGTTGCATCCGTGGTCACTATGGCCTTGGGTTGAGGGAGAATGAATGGACAGCTTTGTAAAAGCTGATCTGATCTTATCCACCACCAAAGATATCTTCTGCATGCCTGTGTGATCCTTATTTGTACTGACTTCAAAGAACTGACCACTGGGATGCTAACATCCACTGAAGAATTCTCAATAATATCTTGCCAGGGGGCTAGAGTTATAGCCGCTAACATTGACCCCAAGGTTTGAAGAATCAATCAGGCTGAAATTTTGGTGTTGTAAATAACTTTTTCTGACCTGGAATCTCAATGTTTGTACTGTAGCTGGGGGAAGTGAAGCTGTTGCAGAAACTGTAGTGAAATCTGCCCCTATGAACTGCAGTGTTTGGGATGGTTGCAACTGTGATTTGTTGTAATTTATTGTAATTCCCAGAAGGGAACAAGTTTGGAGTACCTAGTCTCTCACTATTATGAGTAGACATCTGGGTCGGAGCAGAACGAGCCAGTCATCTAAATACGGAAACACTTAGAATCTCTGCAGTCTTAAGTGAGCTGCAACCACTGCCATACATTTGAACACCCTGGGGGCTGTGGTGAGACCAAAGGGCAAGACTCTGAACTGAAGATAACTGGCTCCCAGCCGGAAGCATTTTTATGCGATAGTATGCATCCTGAATGTCTATCGAGCACATCTAATCGTCCTCGCCTAGGAATGGCAGGATGGACTAAACCTTGACCATCCAAAATTTTGAGTCTCAAACTGACTTGTTCAAATTGCTAAGATCCAGAATTGGTCTTCAGTCCCTCATTTTCTTTGGCACTAAAAAAGATCTTGAGTAAGTCTGGATCCTATCTGGTCTAGTGGGACCTCTTGGATTACTCTTTTTTTCTAGCAGCTTTTATATTTCCAGTGCTGCTGCTTTCCTCTGAATGGGTAGAACACCAGGAAACTTTTGTGAGGATGGAGGTGGAAGGAGAAAGGGAATTATACAAACTCTGGAAATAATCTTCTGCACCCAAGTGTCTTTTGTGATACCTAGCCAGGGTCTCTGGTGCAGGAATAAATGACTACCCCCAACTGCCTCCAGAGGGGGGAAAATCAGGCCTCCTTTCGGGAGCAATGATAGGGCCTGTCAGAGAATGTGTCGCTAGACCCTTGGTTTTGCTGGCCACCTCTGCCGCATAGGCAGTGTGTTTCATTAGCATCTCCCCTCTGCCTCTAGGGGTACCACCTCCATGTGGATCTTCGAAAGAACTCAGATTTTTTTGAACCACATTTTCTGTCCCCCTCGCTGACTCCTAGAGAAGGCCCTTTGATGGGTTGAAAAATGTAATCTTACAGCAGGGAGTATCTTTCTATGTTTTTCACACCTGAAGAGTGTCTTTCAACCTGGAGCCAAATAAGGAAGCTCTGTCAAAGGCAGCAATGATGAAAAAAGACTTAAATGGCTCTGCAAAGTTACACAAGCGCATCCAGGCATATCTCCATATCGAGACTCCTGAACCCGCCACCCTTTAGGTACCCTCAAGCTGCAAGAGGAATAAGCCTCATGGACAAATTTGAAGTAGACTGAAGGGTCGCCAACTGTGAGGCTACAGAAGATTGAGTCTCTGCAGCAGTAGTCCCTGAAAGAGTATTTGACAATTCTGTTATCAAATCTCTTTGCAACCTAGTGAAATGTGCCAAATAATTCAGCGACATAACAGAAAAGGTCATGAAGCATGGGCACACTTCCTAAATCTGTCCAAAGCCCTGGAGTCTCTATTAGGGGAATGGACAATGGAATTTTGTTCCACAAGTTCCTTTTTCATGGCCGCTGCCACAACCATGGCATCCACTGACATTTCTTTGCTCTGGTATTCCCTTACTGTTGGACTTGCCAGAATTTGGTTCAGTCTCTTGGTGAGTTCAAACACAAGTTCATTCCATGCTCACTGAGAGATCAAATCAATGAGCTCAGCAGTGGGCAGAGTTACCCAGGAGGTAGACTGGACAGATCCAAACTCCTCCAGAAAACAATGATTCCTCTGAAGAAGGATTTTGGGAGGATCAACCACCCCACTGCTAGAGAATCTCCACAATGTCTCCAAATGAGATGTCTTTGGGTGATAGAGGGGATGCTTCCCCTTCCTCGAAACCAGTGTCCTCTGTGATAGATTCCTTTAAGGAATCCAAGTGCTTCATTTTGTCCTTTCTCTTTTGGGGTACTTCCTCTGTGGTATGTTCCACGGAAATATCAGAAGAGACTGTAATACCCTGCTAGGTAGTCTAGAGGGGTTGGAATGGCTGTCCCTGTGGAGCCAAATGCTGAGGCTCACGGCGCAGAGACACACGAGATGTTGAAGGAAGATCCAAGGTGGGAGAGACTGTGGGTCCCACCAAAGCAGAGAACACTCACCCCAAAGGCAGACCATCCCAGGAAGAAAGAAGCCGATGGAGCAGAGAAGCCATGCTTCTGCCACAAAGGCAATCGCGGGGCAGAGGTGGGAGCCAAATTGTCCAGAGCAGAAGCTCTGAGGGGTAGAGATGGCTCTGAAAACTTTGGAGTTGACTCAGACACCTTGGATCCGACTGGTACTCGTTGGCTCCAAGAGCCACTTGGCTCTGAACTCGTCAGATCCTGGGCACTCAGAGAAACCCTCAGATCCAAGGACACCACCATCCACAGATCCAATCCTGATGGTCTTGGCAAACTCAGATCCAAGGACTCCAAAACGAAATGCTGAATTGGAGAAGGAGCCAATACTGGAGGGGTAAAGTTGGCAAAGGCTTCCGGACTAGATCGGGTAGAAGCGGGAGAAACCCCACCTGTTATCTGCACCGAGAGAAACTTCCTCATTATTCTAGCCACGTTGGCTTTGGTGAGACTCCTGGAAGAACAAGATGAAGCAAGCAATAGAAGGTGACATGGAACATTTGTCTCTCAAGGAAAGGAGATGGAACTCTTGACTGCACTAGGTCTATAGAGGGAGAGTATCAGATCTGAGGAAGTACCTTAGGACCCCAAGTACTCAGATCCGAAGATATTTTAAGTGATCCCATGGAAGTCTTGGAGCCAAGACAGCTTTAGCTTTTTGTGTGGAGGCTCCACTGAAGATGGAGTCGAAGAACCAGACTTTTTCTTTAGAATGTATCTTAGGGGATGAGCCCCAGATATGGCTTCCAAAAAATTGGTAGGTTGTAATCCTTCAAGAATCAATTTGTTTTTATGTTCTGCTGTTGCTCGCAGATTAAAACTCTTGCAAATGCTACATTCCACATTTAGATGTTAGACACAGAGGTCATGAACGTCAGAACAAGGTAACTTATGGCCACATTTTCTGCACTTTTTAAATCTTTTTTCAGACATGATGGTGAAGCAAAGATAAGTGAGGAAAAAAAAGGTATGTATATATTTTAAAGTTATTTCAAAAGGGTAAGGAGGAATTAAAAAAGAAAAAAGGGTACCAACAATAGTACAAAGGAATACACCAAAGTATGTAAGAAAAAAAGGTATACACATATATCATGTTAAATTCTTACATGGCATACCAGCAATGGTATGAAAGAAATACACTAAGTGTACACAGAAGTGAAGAAAAGGGAAACAAATTATTTAAATAGCACTTATCTCAAAATTCACTCGAGATTAAAGCTGACCAAATCTATACACAAAAAGCAGCAAATGAGATTTGAGTTATGTTAGGAATTGGTGCATTACAGGTAAGGAGCAGCTCGAGAGTTTCAGTTGGCCACAAGCTATAGTAACAGGTAAGTAGGATCAGAGGTTTGGATCTGAACCCAATAGTTGAAGAATGAATGAAAACTGACATCAGATCAAACCCTTCTTAGAAAAGAGCATTGTTTTAGTCATAAAAGTAAATGTTGAATGTTTTACCCCTAAACAGAACTCATCTTTCCAGCAATGAAGAAATGACAGCCAACAGTTAATCTTCAACTGCCCACAACAGGAGTGCTCTTTGGTGACAGGAAAGCTCTGAATGGCTGGGCACCTAGACCTCTGATTTTCTCCTTTTCTAGCTTGAGCTTTCAATCATCTGGGCATTTGGTAGGTGCCCTTAAGCATTTGAAACTGGCCAGCTGTTATATCTTAGGCAGGATATAACATATATAACATAGACTACTGCATCAATGAAATAACAATGAACATTATACAGAGCTAGACTACTAAAAATGCACAATATAAGTGAGTTTAATGGAAAAGGTAATTTATGCAATAGAGTAGTTGAAAAACTCTAAAATCACAGGAAGAACAATTAGATTAAATAGAAGGGAAATAACACTAAAGTGATTATTTAATGCACAAAGCCAGTAACTTTGGCCAAAGTATAAAAAAGTTACAAAAATTCAATAAAATAAGCAAAAAGTACTAAAATCACCAAAACAACTACAAGTGCAACAAAAAATTAACTGAAAATGTAATTAATGTAATAAACTAGTAAAAAAAAGTTAAATCACAGGGAGAAAGCACTCTGGAAATTATGTCCTCATGTTTTCATTTGCAAAACATAACAAGGATTAAGCACCTAAGATTTTCCAAGCCGATCTCCAGGTTGTTGCTCATGTGATGGCCTCCTCAAGGTTGAATTAATGCAATATATTTTACCTAGGGCTTCCTAACACTGAGTTAAAGCATTTACAGATGATGCAGCTGCTGGGCTACTTACTGATGCATCTTGTTACCAGCATATCATGTCTGTTTTGCACAGCCTTCCTGTACACTGCAGTATAATATGTAAAGTCTCTCAGTGTTAGTGCATTTTCTGTCCATCACTTGGATTCTTCCAGCTTGAAGGAGCTTACCTGCGCCCAGCTGTGCTTCTTGGCTGTTGCGCTTAGACCTTGAATAGCTGCTGGCAATCCACAGGTGCACCTTGTAAGATCAGGATTACACTTGCTTTCTTATCAAGCACCTCACCTGTAGAACTTGCTATCATGGTGGCTTCAGGAATGCCTGTCACTGACTACTTTCAGGAGGGCACTTAAAATGTATCTTTTTGATATGTCATATGATCAGTGGAGAGAACAGGATAAATTACAAAATCTGCTTATTTAATCCATAACAGAATCATTATCTGTTATTCATTTTATGTTAGCATTTATAAAGATTGTTTATTTGTACTATTTTTATGGTGCTTTGTAAAAAAAAAAAAAACAAAAAAAAACAATATAGATATATAGATGACATTGCTGGACTTCCCCTGATCCTCGATCTCCCAGCATGTTTCTGGTTCAAGTTCTAAATATTCCTGATTCTACTAGTTAGTTCCTGGTGTGTTTTTTTTTCTGTCACTCATTTTCCTTTGCAACAATAGAAAAGGTTTCATTGGCAGAAAGTCCCTATGGACCTTTGCTAATGCCAGAAGATTAAGAAATAGTGTCCTTTCGGCATGCTAACTCGGTCTTTTCTATTTTTTATCTTCTCCTTAACTTGTTCTGCATCCAAAAAATGTCTGTCATCTTCAACAAGAAGATATTCTAAGGACAGCTGGATATAGCAACTTAATACTCATACCTGCCCCTCAACATCCCAATTCGCCGAATAAACTTGCTTCTCTTCTGCCTGGTGTACAGTGAGCAATTTTCCACAAACTGCATTGCCTCCAGTTTTTTTAATATGTTTTCCTTCTGCCATACAGTTTCTTCTTCTGATACAATTGCATCTTTACTAATAAAGACTAGGCTGCTTTCTCATAGCCAGATTAGGATCACACACAATATGCCTTTTGTAATGCAGAAATCCTGCTGTAGAACACCAGTACTGTTGCCTGTTTGTTCTTTCATAACATTAATGCAGTCTATTCCTTCAAATTTCTTTGGTATATCAAAAAAATAGTTTACTCTTTGTGCTGTGTCTTCTAACTTTACTATGTTTTTTAAAAAGCTCTTCCTGAGAAACCTCATGTCAATCCACACTTTTCCTTCATTTTATGCTCTGACATCCTGAATTTTATTAAATCATCTAAATAGTTAATTAAAGCTTCTTCTATTTCTCTACTCTTTTCAACATTTGACTTAATATATTCCCCCCAGTATCTTACTTTAAAAACCTCTGAGTCTGAGTGCATTTATTTTTCTTCTGAATTAATGAAAACCATCTCCTATATTAAGGTTGATACTTGAACTGCTTTTGACTGTACGGTTCTTCCCAGCCTGAGCTTTTTTTTTGGCCATTTCTTGCAAATCTTTGCTTACTATTTCAAAATGCCTTTTTGCTGGTATCTAGACAGTGTAATTATTAGCCTATAAGTGAATTTTACCCAAACTGATAACTTTTACTGACTTCAACAATTTCTCATTTTCTCCCTGGGAAAAATCTAATTAATCAAACTGCTACTTAGTGTGCAGCTATCTTGGGAGAGTTTGGCAATGTTTTGTTATTGATATGGATGTGTTAATTACCAGCATCATCGCTGAAAGGGGGGGTCATTGGACAGTTCACTTACCTGGTTAACAACAGCTAAATAAAAAAAAGGAATAGTCAGATGCGGACTACTGAGGTAAAGTTTTATGCTAAATATTGTGAATCTGTATTAATTTTAATTGTTTTTAGCAAGTAAATGTTTTCACTTAATTATTTTTTTTAATCTAATTCTTCCTCCCCAAAACAGAAAATTATAACTGCATTACTTAGAAGATCACGTAATCCCACTTATTGGAATAGTTTATCTTACTGGACCTCTAAATTAATATGCATTAAACTATCAACATCTTCATCTATTACAGATTTTTACACCCTATCTACCAAACTTCATATTTTAATGGCTATAGTTTCTATCAATAAATATAGTACAGCTAAAACCAGTAGTCTCTCTTCAAAATTATTCTTAAATTGAGATACATAACTGGTCAAAAAATATTTGAATACAAGACTCTACTACCACCATGTGGGCAGTCCTTTCAGTATTTTGCCTCAAACTTCACTATATTTTGATGAAGTCGGTAACTAGAATGATTCAAACCCTTAGCACATTTGTTATTTTTCAAAGATATACTCTTTCTGCAAATAAAGCGTAAACTTCTTAGTTATGTCCATTCATCATAAATGCAAAAAGATGACAACAAATCTTTCAAGCTTCTAATAATTTGACATGTCCCTTAAAAAAAATTATTTCATAAAAGAAACGTTAGATCAATGGCATGAGCAACCCCTTCAGCTTTCTCAACTTCTGCACACCACATCAGTTTACTGCATCTGCTCCCATCCCGTAAACAGTGTACACAAGGCATCTCTACTGTATCAGAGTGGAAAGGAAACCATACAAAAATGATGAACTGCAAAAAGGGAGACAACCAAAAAAGCAATGAGAAAAAGGAAAGAAATGTGAAGACATGAATATGACATTTACACAAGGTTACTCCTGAAATCCTTTGATAAACTAGGAGTTGTCCTTGAAACTTTCATCAACTTAGTTATGCATACTACTTCCATCACTAAAGCTCTGGCAATTCCTCACTATTTCACTCCCCAAACCAGTGCCTCCACTATAGGGCATTTATACCCCCCCAGCAGCTTTTAAGTTTAAGATAAACAGAATATTGACTACTGGCTACATCTTAGTACTCTATGAGATTGTATCAGTATTATACAGTATCCTTCCCATGTGATACCCATACATTCATTCCATCAGACTGGTGTTTCATTCAGTTAAGTATCAAAGCACAAGTCTCAATATTATAAGTCACGATACTTTGAAAATTAAACTGTGATTTCTTTAAAAAATGATTTCAGAAATTCTCTGTTTACATCTTTCAGAATTTTTACAGGTAAGGATCATCCCTCACCCAACACCCTCTGATTTGTGGAACTGTGATGCAAACCTCCTGTTACTTGTAGCCCTGAAACTGCTGTTTTTCAGAGAATGGGAAATACTCTGAGATGTTGGATGCTGTAATCTTAGACTCATTATGCATTCCTCCACATTAGCATTTGCAGTTCTGCAATTCAGAGTCACACTTACATTCTTCCAAATTTCAACAGGCAGCCATTTCATTCACTATATGAAATATCAACGCAATATAGTAGTGCTTGGTGCTGAAAAGTACAGTTTTGTACCTACCATAAATGTAGATGTTCGAGTGCTAATACAGCTGCAGTCATAACAGATGGGTTCTCCTGCCGTCAGGCGGGTCCTCGGTCGGCCGAATTCCAAAGTCTAGGCCCGGCGTCGGTTGTCGTCGCTTCTTCCCTGACGTCAGTGCGACAAGGGTATAAAAGAACCAGCCGACGCCATTTTCTTCAGTTTTTCTTGCCCCAGATGTCAGGTGCCCCCAGAAGGAAGGCAATACATAAAATTATGAAGTAATGCAATGCAATATAATCAAAAAACAGTAGTTGCAAGCAAATACACCATAAAAGAATACCCTTAGAGGGGAAGGAGGGAGGAAACCTGGACTGCAGCTGTATTAGCACTCGAACATCTACATTTATGGTAGGTACAAAACTGTACTATGTTCATCGTGCATACAGCTGCAGTCATAACAGATGGGTAGAATCCCAAAGCTAAGAAAGGGGTGGTAGGCACTAGGTGGAACTAGGAGGAGCCAAAATGCCCTGCAAGACTGCAGTGGCAAAGCCTGCTCTAGATTTGGAGTATAATGGTAGGTTGTAGTGTTTGGAGAAGGTATGCACAGAACTCCAAGTGTCTGCTTCCAAAATATCCTTGGTAGGAACTCCTCTGAGGAAGGCTGCAGAGGTAGCTATGGCCTTGGTGGAATGAGTTCTAATGCCTGTAGGAACAGTTTTGCCATGAAAGGAATAGCAAAAGCGTATGCAGTGGGCTATCCATTTTGAGATTGTCTGTTTGGAAATTGGCTTTCCTTGAGCTCCTACCGCATAGGCCACAAAGAGCTGTTCTGATTTTCTGAAAGGTTTTGTTATGTCCAGATAATAACGCAGTTGCCTGTGGATGTCCAAGGAATGTAGTAATCTCTCCCCTTCATTTTGAGGATTGGGATAAAACGTAGGTAAATGTATGGCCTAATTTAAAGCTACCCTGGATACCACTTTAGGCATAAAGGACGGGTTGGTTCGTAAGGAAACTCTGTCCTGATGGAAGATGATAAAAGGCTGGACAGCCATGAGAGTCTGTAGTTCTGAAATTCTACGAGCTGAAGTGATAGCCAGAAGGAAAGCTGTTTTCCAGGACAAATATTGCAAATCTGATGAGGCAGCTGGCTCAAAAGGAGGCAAAGTCAGTTTTTACAGAATGAAGTTTAGATCCCAAGCAGGTATTGGTGGTTTCCTTGGAGGTCTTAAATTCTTAGCCTCTCTGAGGAACTGTTTTAAAAGAGGGTGAGAGAATAAAGGAGGATCAGTGTTGTATTCTGCAGAAATGGCTGAGGCATGGATTTTGATGGAGGAGAACGAAAGTCCACTGCTTAGCAGTTCAGCCAAATATTGTAGTATTTGAGGTAAATTCAATTTTCCAGGGTTCTGGCCCTTTTTCTCATTCCAGACACAAAAACGTTTCCATTTTGCGGAGTAAGCTTTTCTAGTTGATGGCCTTCTGGCCTCCAAAATGACATCCTGCACCTCCTTGGAGAGTAGGGCCTGCTGTGATGCTAAGGAATCTTCCATGCGGCTAGATTGAGTGTTTTTAGCGGACTGTGAAGAGTTTTGAAGCTGTGCTGAGTCAGAAAAAGAGGCATTAGAGGCAGGGTCCATGGAGGAGAATGCGTCAGGCTCCTCAGGAGTGGGTACCAGTGTTGCCTTGGCCAGTCCGGAGCAATGAGGATCACCTTTGGTCTGTCTGCTCTGGTCTTCAATAGGACTTTGGGCAGCAGAGGAAGAGGCGGGAAGGCATAAACTGTCATTGATGTCCAACTGAAAGAGAGAGCGTCCACTCTCCAGGCCTTTGGATGGAAGGTCCTCGAGCAGAATTTTGTCAATTGATTTTTGTGGGAGGCAAAGAGATCTATGTCTGGCCTTCCCCATTCTTGGATTATTTCTGTAAAAACTTTTGGATGCAACATCCATTCGTGTGGATCTGTCATATTCCTGCTTAGGTTGTCTGCCAGCGTGTTTTCCTTGCCTGGCAAGTACTGTGCTTGTAGTTCCATTTGTAAGTCCATGGCCATGTTCCAAAGTGATATGGCCAGTCTGCATAGGGGATAGGAATGTGTTCCTCCCTGCTTATGTACCACATAACTGTGGTGTTGTCCATTCTTATCAATAGTTGACCCGGTTGTAGAAGGTCCTTGAAAGCTATAATAGCATTTATTACTGCTAGCATTTCTTTTTGATTGATGTGAAGGTGCTTTTCTTTTTGGGACCATTTGCCCTGAATGCACCGGTCTGTCATGTGCGACCCCAGGCGTAGTCAGAAGCGTCTGTTGTGATGACTTGATTTGCTTGAGGCTTGCTGAATGGAAGACCCGTGTTTGTTTGACATGCTGAGCCCACCACAGAAATTCCTTTTGCAGACATGGAAGTAGTGGTATTATTGTTTCCAAACTGTGGCTGTGTTGAGACCATATGTTTTTTAGGTACCATTGTAGTTTTCTCATATGCAGCTTTGCACATGGGATTAGCAAGATGCAAGATGCCATGAATCCCAGAGCCTGCAGGATTTTCCTTGCAGTCAGCCTGGTGCAATTTGCCAGTGTTGTGAATTACTGAATTAGTTGCCCCTGCTTCTCTGGCGTGAGGTAGGCCATCTGGGTGTTTGTGTCCAAATTGGCACCCAGGAAAATTATATTCGAGAGGGTATTAGCCTTGATTTCTCTTTGTTGACTGTGTATCCCAGAGAGTTTAATAACATTATTACATAAGCCAGATGTTTCAGAAGAATGTGCTTGCTGTCCGCTTGGATCAGGCAGTCGTCCAAATAAGGGTATATTTGTATCCCTTGAAGTCTGCAGTAGGCAATTACTGATGCCAGGCATTTCGTGAATACTCTGGGCGCAGTAGATAAGCCAAAGGGCAATGCAGAGAATTGATAATGGGTTGAACCTGCAAGAAACCTGAGGTATTTTCTGCAATTTTGTCTGACTGGGACATGCAGGTATGCCTCCTTGAGGTCCAATGTTACCAGCCAAGACTCCTTGCCCAGCATGGGAAGAAGTTGCTGTAGAGTGAACATCTTGAATTTTGGTACGAGTAGGAATGTGTTTAGGATGGAAAGATCCAAAATAGGTCTCCAATCTTTTCCCTTCCTTGGCACCAGAAATAGCCTGGAATAAAAACCTTGACCTTGTTCGTGTGTAGGTACCTCTTGAATAGCTTTCATGTTTATAAGATCTGAAATTTGCTTTTGTGCCTCTGCCCTTTGATTGTGTGGCAGTTTTGGCATGCCTCTCATTTTTGGAAGGGTATGAAAATGAAATTTGTAGCCTCTGTTTATAATGTCCAGGATCCATTTGTCCTTTGTGACAACATGCCAATTTTTTGAGAATAATGCCAGCTTTCCTCCTATGGGGGCTGCCATTTAAGACCTGGTTGGCCTGCAAAGGGGAAAGTCATTGGGTTTGCTTTCTGAAAGATTGTGAGTTGTCCTCACCACCTCTTTGTGCAGGAGCTTGCCATTGTCTGCCTCTGTACGATCCTTGTGATTGTCCTCTGCCCCTCGGGCGCCTTTATCTGCCTCTTTGGGGTCTGTCCGTGGCAGGAAAGGACCAGTTTTTGGAAGGCCAATTTCTACTAAAACGTGGGGGTTGAACCTGCAGAAATTCTTTCACAGTTTGCATTGATTTAGCTTTTTCCTCCATTTTCTGTAATACTTCCTCAGCATTTGCCCCAAATAGTACATCCTGTTGAAGAGGGGCGTCTAGTAATTTAGCTTTTACATGATCAGGCAAGGATTGTTCCTTGAGCCAAGCATGCCTGCGTATGACTGAGCCTGTAACAGCAGCTCTACATGAGGCCTCTAGAGTATCAAAACCACACTGTAAGGTATGTTTACCCACTTGTTCTGCACTATGCATCAAATCCTGCAACTCCTTCAAGTCTGGTTGTTCAGGTTGTGACATTTTACTTTTCAATTGAGATAACAGAAACTGTTGGTATTTTAGCATATGAAACTGACAGTTTAAGGCCCTCATGGTTAAGGTAGCCGAGGTATATACCTTTTTCCCCACCTTTCTAAGGATCTGGAATCTCTCTCGGAAGGCAATGGATTTTTGGCAATGGAAGCCTTAACTCCCTTGGGTCCCTGTGAGATGGTTTCTAGGTCAGCAGCATGGCTTTTGTAAAGAAATTGGTGTGAGTCAGGAACCCTGTAGTACCTGTCAGGCTTAACTGGAGCTGGAGGTAGAGAGTCCGGGTTAAGGCAGGCCTCCGAGTAAACATCATCTAGGATGTCCAAGACAAGAGGTATAGCCAAAGGCCTGTGCTGGGGTAACAAAAGAAATTCCCTGAGCCTTTTCTTGGAATCTGAATAATCCTGGCCTTCCCAGTGGAAGTGTTCCCTTAAGGTATGCAAAGTTTCCCCAAATGAGAAATCCTCAGGGGGGGATACAGAAGGAATAGACTCCTCTGCATCAGAGTCTTCAAAAGGGGAGTAAGACTGTTCCTGATCATCAGAGTGTTCTGAAATAATAGAGCCCTGATCAGAGGAGGGGGAATCTTCCTCCACTATGGGCCTTTTGTCCGGAGGTGACTGAGAACCTCTGATTAGAGTAATTAAATCCTCAGCCATTTTAAGCATCTGTTTCTTAGGCATGGGGCCTGGAGATGGGCCCTGTGTAACTGGTCTCTTAGGGTGCATGGTTGCTTTAGACTTGGTGAAAGCCTTGATGGAGAAAGAAGAGGAAGGTCTGAAGACACCTTGAGTGGAGGTGGACCTGTCCACATTCTGTGTTTCAACGCCAAGAGTGGCTTCGGTATCTGTAGTTGGTGTGTGGGCCGAGGAGCCTGCGACCTCGGGTACAGGAGACACTGCCAAAGATGTGTCGTCAGTAATCAGGGGCTGCGTAGGCACCTCACTGAGAACCGGACCACGTGTAGTCGGCTTTGGCGTGGTGTCGGTAGAGGCTGCGGACCTCGAGTGTCAGTCCTTGTCTTTGCGTTTTTTAGACAAAACCGGTGTCGGAGTATCCGACGACATGGTATAGTTAAATGCTTTCCCAAAAAAATGCTGGGCGAACTCCGCCCGACGCTTAATAGTGCGTTTGTTGAATGTAGCACAACAGTGACAGACCGAGACGTCGTGGTCTGGGCCTAAACAAGGTATACAGAGGGAATGGAAATCCTTATGCGGTATTTGCTTCCCACAAGAAATACAATTATTAACTTTGTCTGACATCGGTCTGAGGCAAGAAAAGTTTCCCCAACGGGGTACTTAGCTTTTAAGAAGACTTCGGTTTTCCAAATTTTTCTTAACCTCAGGAGCTGGCCGACTGGCACTTGCGAACTGCTTCTGCTTCGGGCACCACGCGGCAAGAAAGACTGAAGAAAATGGCGTCGGCTGGTTATTTTATACCCCTGTCGCGGCGTCGGCTGGTTCTTTTATACCCCTGTCGCATTGACGTCAGGGAAGAAGCGACGACAACTGACGCCGGACCTAGACTTTGGAATTCGGCCAACCGAGGACCCGCCTGACGGCAGGAGAACCCATCTGTTATGACTGCAGCTGTATGCATGATGAACATCAGAGCACAACACTCTTACACAACTTCTAAACTGTGTCAGATGAAAGATTATCTCAACATTTACAGGCTAATTTATACAAAGTGATAACTTACAGCAGAACTTTTTAAAGTTATAAATACAAATTCCTTGGCCAGCTTTCAAATAAATAGAAAAATTAGCTTATCAAGGTCTCCAACAGGAAAAAAAAAAACAGCAAATTCACCTTTTCCAGTCCAACTAAAGCTGACTGCAGTTGCCAAATAACACCAAAATACAAGGAGATAGGTTAAGTGCTTTCGTTCCTTTAATAAAGAATTTCTTCAGAACATTTTTTTTTGTTTCAAGTCCAGTGTGGCTTTTTTTTGTTTCATCTCTAACAAAAAAGACATGTCTGTATCTTGATTTTTTCCAACTTCTTGAAAAATATCACTGGAAACAATGATATGCACGTATTTAAAAAAATTTAAAAAAAAATTTTTTTAATTTCAACCTTTCACCCCTGTTTTGTCAAAGTTCATTCAGACCTGATATCTTTATCTTTTTTGCCGTTTCTTAAAGGAATTATCTTAAATAAAATGCTCACATACACTCATATCTATATCTACACACACACACACACACACACACACACACACACACACACACACACACACACACACACACACACGTGTACATATATATTTGTACAAGCCACTATGACTTCCCTGATTTGCCTGTTTTCTGTTCTCCTTCACCATTCTTCCAGTGCTGCTGAGTTGCATTCAACTGCTACAGAAAATCATGAGGAGGCAACACCAAATCCACAGAGGCACCCTTTCACTTATTCTCATCTCAGACAACAGACCAAGCATTTGTTAATTTTTACCCTGATAAAGAGAGAAAGACCAACCAGACAGTTTCTCTCTGAAGGTACACAAACTCAACGCTGTGTGATGCAGTTCATACACTGAGTCTGTCCCCAATTGTTGTATTAGCCTATTTCACTACTTATAGGTTCATAGGTTGGTATTGGGCTATCTGCCCGAAGGCATATATTAGCCCAACCATGTTGTGCAGTATTCACCACCCCTTTAGTAGTTCCCTAGACCCTTGTACTAGCAGCTAGTACCCTTGGCCCCTATCTAGTAGTGCTGCTGGTGTGATGCCCGGTGTGAACTTTCTGTTAGCCATCCACTCATCAAGGTTCCTCTTGAAGAGTGATAGTGAGGGGCTCTGTCTTTTGCAGATCGGGACCCTGTTCCATAGTAAGGGAAGTCTCTGCGAAGGGAATCTATCCCTCCAGCATGTTCTATTCATTGTTGTGTTGAGGTTTATATTCCTAGAGCGTGTGGCTCAAGTAGATTTGGTTTTGCTAAGATGGAGCATGTTTAACAATTCTGGGTTGGACATGGCTCTGTACGTTAGACAGAGATCGCCTCTGAGAAAGCGGTATGCAACAGAGAACAGTCTTAGCTTTTTCAATCGTGCTGCATAGGGCAACTGCTTGAGGCCAGTAATCCTCTTGGTTAGGTACCGCTATGGTCTCTCCAGCTGCTGGAGATGTCTAGCCAGGTACATTCCAATTGGTGCATTGTACTCAATAATGGGTCTGATGAGGGAAGAGTAGAGGGGCACCATTACATCCTTAGATCTTGATGCGAACCCTTTCGTGATCAATGGGTCACATAGAAGGATTTTCTAACCACTTTGGTAACATGGTTATCAAAGGAAAGCTGACTATCTGCTTGGGTCCCTAGATCCCTTATTTCTTCTTCAGATTTCAGGGGATTACCTCCTATGTTGTAGTTTGCAGGTACTCTGTTTTTTCCAAAGGGGATTACTACACATTTTTTTGCATTTAGCTTGAGACCATGGCTTTGACACCATGCATCAGTCTCATTTAGGCCCTTCTGGAGGATCTCCATGTCGGCCGGAGAATCCATTATAGCACCCAGTTTGCAGTCGTCCACAAACTTAGTCAGCCACAGCCCTTCCGTGCTTGCCTGTACTTCTGAGAAGTATATACCAAACAGGACTTACTAGTACTTACTTACTAGTATGTCTCCTGTCTACTAAATGTTTCACTTGCCGTTAGAAGTTTCACCTGTAAGAACTACACTCATGTTCTCGGCTAAGTTAACTTAACTTTCTTCCCTTCCTCATCTCTCTTGACATGTGCTAAGTTGCACAAACTTCTCATCATGTCTGTAATCTACATTGCTTCTCCAAAGTGTATACTGAGCCTTATACTTTCGTGTTTCTGCAAACGCTTTGTGGCATCTGACATACTTAATGGAAAAAAAAAATCTTTCAAATATTTCTGACAGCAAGATAATGGCTGCATGGTCAAATAAATGTAAATAGGAATGTATTCTCATTATTTTAATCTAATGCATTTATGTTACTTACCACACCTCCACCAAAGGAACGATCCCAGTTGCCAATCAGTGTATTTGCCACCATTAAAGGAATAGTGTCCGGATGAGACCATCCAACAGCTTCAACAGCAAATGCAATATGAGCTAGTGGCATTTTGTCATCTCTTACACGAATCTGTACATAGAAAAGTGTTCATTAATTATTACAAAAAAAAAAAAGACATCAAACTAGTTATATTAACTGTACATTAATTTACAAAGTTTGATAAAGAAAGTCCGTAAAATATACATGGCATACTTGTGAAAGCCAAAGTGCTAAAGGAATACACACATATATATAAAACAGAGAGACGGGAGCACTGAAGGCTAAAGGCATGGTAGAGAAATAAAGATAGGCATCCACACAAACTGTCAAAACTAGGAGCCTTAGTTGCTCAACAGGTAGTACAATCACCATTTTTGCAGAAGGTTGTGGGCTTTATTCCCTCACCAGGTACTTGGATTCATTTTCTAATACTGAAACTGCGGTGCAGCATGAGGGAACTGCTGCACTCCTGAGTGTCTCATCCTTCTGAATAGACAAGTCCCATCTGCAGAGATGAATGTGAAAGATCCTGAGGCACTTAACGAGAAGAGTAGGGGCCCTTTATTAAAAACAATCATAATTACTCACATTTACATTCTGCCTTATTTCATTATATATACAGTTTCTACTATTTATACTATATACAATATTTCTATACAATTAAGTCCACATCTTTCCTTCAATTCCTTCACCCAGTACACACAAAAACACTAAACTGTTACTGTTTTGATCCCCACTCCAATTTCCACAACCAAAATCTTATCTTTTTAACATTATCGCCAAATCCCATTTTTCATTAAACATATCCTTCACTCTCTGATTCCAAATGTGTCACAATATATGAAACATTTTATTAATCTTTTCAACCTCCTTTTTACTTTCATTTTTTATAAAACCTAAATTCAATCAAATTCATATTTGAATCACGCACATCTTTAAATTCTTCCACTTACTTATCTTGAATCTCTTTCCATAACATTTTGACTCTTTTACATTCTTAAAAAATGTACACTAGCTTCAAAATCACCACAATACAAACTCTTAACTTTTATATGGCATATTGATGTTTACCGGTAACATTTGTATAGCCGACCTCCATAAAAAATCTTGGCACACTATATAATTCCCTTACATCTTACACCACTTTTGCAATTATAGCATTTTTTTTCTTTTATATTTATAGCTTTCCATGGATATATCCTATAATATTTTTCCATAATTTTATACCATTCTTTTCTTTTCAATTTTTTCATATTTATTTTCCACAAGACATCTTGATAATTTTCCATTTCCATGTTACAACATTCTTCTTTTTTAACTGAAAAACAACAACCATTCTGTTTATACTTCATTCTGAACATTTTTGTTAACAAAAATCCCTAATTGTCACAAATATTTCATTACTTTATACAAGTTCAAAGAAGCCATATATACTGTAGAGTTAATTAACAGCAATACTCCTTTATCTTTTTTCATATATAAAACTCCTCTCTTAACTGGGTCCAGTCTTGATCCTCAAAAAAGAGAATATATTTCTTTTAACTTCAAAGGAATACTGAAAACATCAGCTGAATATGTAATTCTAGATAAAAAATAGAATCAATTAAATAAACTTTTTTTATAAAATGAAAGCCTAAAAGATTTCCAGAACACAAACATTTGTTTCATTTCATCTATTCTCGTTCCTTTTAATTTTTATCACCTCTTGTTTTCCAGTTTAGTTTTGAAAGCAGTTTGTGTACTAGAGAGGTGGTAGTGGATGGGATATTGTTCGAGTTGCAATTTTTATGGGGGGAGTTTGGATTTGTGACTGGGTTAGAACATTTATTATTGTTACCATTTAAACTCATACTTCAGTCTGTAAAGTGAAGTCACTGACAAGTATTTGGATAGTAAGTTTCAATAAAGTGAGAGTTGAAAGCATGGGCAATGTCTTGTGGGTCTTTGTCAGGTGATGGGGTAGGGTTGTGCTGGGTACCAGGATTAAGAAGAGAGGAAACAGATTTCCAGAATATCTTTGGGTTGTTTTGTTGGGTTGAAAGTTTAGTGGAGAAATAGCTTTCTTTGTCACTGATGACCTGCTTTTTGGCAATGTTGCGCAGTTGCTTATATTTCAGTTGAGTTTGTGGGGTTTTATTTCTAAGCCATTCTTTCCAAGCTTTATCCCTGATGGTAACTGTTTAGTTTGTTTAGTTAGCCAAGGGGCATGATTAAGCTTAGTTCTTTTGGCACTTATAGGGGTGAGACTGTTAAAAGTATCAAAAAAGAGTTTGTTGAAGTAGTTAACTGCTTCATCTAATGGTAGAATTTTGATAGGGTACCAATAGTGGGTTTTTTGAGTATCTAGAAAAGTTTGTGATTGAAATGGGTGAGATTCTTGGTTGTATGTAAAGTATGCAATTTGTCTATTTTTGTACGGGTTCTGTGTGTATAGACAGGTAGATGGTCTCTAAAGGTATTTGGAAGGTTCCTGCCTGGGTGAATTTTTGAGGGTGTGAGACTAATATCCAGTCTAGGGCTGAATCATAACATCCATCTCCTTATTCATATATGCATATGTTAAATTCATTAATACAAATAATGTACCACTCAATGAACAACCTTCTCTAACTGCATATCTTTGCTCAACCATCCATTTATCATACTCTTCACTATATTATAGTTATATATTGAAATACACACACATTTTTAATCTTTTTGCTTATATTATATACATCAAACATATTGGGCGGCCACGGTGGTGCAGTGGTTAGCATTGCCACCTCACAGCAAGAGGTTCTCTGGTTCGATCCTCGGCTGGGGTGCCTTCTATGCAGAGTCTGCATGTCCTCCCTGTGGTTGTGTGGGTTTCCTCCGGGTGCTCCCGTTTCCTCCCACATCCCAAGACATGCTGTAGGTGGACTGGATACTCTAAATTGGCCCTAGGCATGAGTGCATGCATGTGTGTACCTTCCGTAGAAGGTTGGGAGCCGGGCTGGTAACTCGACACTGTAAAACTCCACTGCCAATCATGAGCGGACAGGTGATCCGCTGTGGTGAACCCTAACTGGGAAAAGCCGAAAGAAGAAGATGTACATCAAACATCCCATAATACCGAATGATGAATTGAATCAAAAGTTTTGTTTAAATTTCTTTTTACTATATCTAACACGTGTTCATTTACAAGATTACCTACTTTTTCTTCCATCTTTTGTGTGCAATTTTCATAACTTATAATCCATATTTAATACAACTGGCCTCCAATTCTATACTTCTCCCTTCTCCTCTTCTTTCCATATAAAGCTAACACTACCTTTACAAAGCTCTTTGTACATAAAATCTTTACTCAACCACTCATTTAATATATTTATAAACCATTTTTTGCTCCACAGTCAAATTTTTATACATCCAGTATTCTACTCCAGCCGGTCCCTGCAGCTGAATTTAAATTTTAACACTCAACACCTGTTCTAGTTCTTCTGTTTTTATTTCTTTTGCCAAGTCCTTATTGTCCATATCAGAAAAAGCACATACCTTCCATTCCTTCCATGCTTTTGTTCTCTGCTCTTTAAATAATGTCCCAATATGTTTTTTTACTATATTCATAATATCCTCCTGTGTATTATATGTTTTACCTGAAGAGTCTTTCATTTCTCTCATTACACTAGTTATTCTCTAATTATTTTACTTCAATACAGTGCAATTTCTTTTTTCCTTAAAAAATCTTTGTTTATACAGCAAGTGTTCTATTTTGTTTACTTATTCAATTTATATAGTTTCTGTTCCTTAATACATTTTCAGTCTTTTTCTAGACAATCATATCATTAATTACATTCTTATACTTTAATTTTTCCCATAAATATATTTCCCTTTGACCCATGTCATACAGCACTTTTTATATTTCAGTTTGACATGTAACCAGCATTTTGATCAAATCTTTATAAAATTCTTTCATCTCTACATGACCTTGCCATAATCTCATAATTTTTCTCCCTGTAACATCACATTCCACTTCATTTATTATTTTTATACCTATCCCTATTTTTATATAATCATTTCCTTCTACTATAATCCAAACTGCCCTATGATCTGAAAATCTTGTTAGTAGTACTCCTTGTTTAACTATTACTAAACTTTCTGACACTAAAAAGTCACTTTTTGTTTTTTTTCTCCTCTTCTATACATCCAAGTCTCTAGATTACAAATGTTTAACTGCCCATATTTCATAATGCTCTTTACTACTCTGATATGCCTTCTTGTTTTGTCTTAAATTGCAATTAAATCCCCCTTGCCACAATTATCTCCATATTAACTGCTACATATTGGATTATCTTTCTAAACATCTCTTCTCTCTCTTGTTATATATGTATATATTAAAATAATTCTAATGCGTTCCACCCATCTTACATCAATAACAGCAATCATATCTGTTGTAACAATTGTAACATTTAACAATTTGATTGCATCTTTATATAGTATAAGAATTCCTGAGCAAGTCTCTTTCCCAAAATTCCATATAGCATTTTTACCCCACCAAACCCTGTTTGATATCTTTTTAATTTTTACAAAAATCTAGTGTCTTCTAATATAACATCCCTAGCTAATTTTTTTACACCAATCCAAAATCATTATTCTTCTTTCCAATTTCTTATAACTATTCACATTTAACGATAGATCTTTACATGTAACTCTACCTTAAGTAATAAATATTCATCCTTTCCCTTTCTTTTTCTTAAGGTCTTCAATATTCTTCCTTTTCCTTTCTCTCACCCTTTTGCCAACAGAATTTCTTTTTTGTTTAACTATATCCAATTTAACATCAACACTTAACCCTGACTCCTCCTCTTCAATATTTTTAAATCTTCCTTTCCTCTCTCTTTTTGTATTATTTGTTCTCTAGCCATAGCACTTTTTTTACATTTCTACCGTGCCTAACTCTTTTTCTATAATTTTATCCTTTTTGCCTTGTTCCACTACTTCCTCTATTATGTCCAAATCTAACTCATTTCCTTTTTCTTCACATTCCCCCCCACCAAATGTCCTACTTTCTTACATTTATAACATTTTAGTTCACAATTTCTTGCATAATGTCCTATACCCCACCCCTGCAAAATATTTTCTCACATTTATTAATTAAATGATCTGTTTTTCTACAGAAAACACATTTTTGGCTGTCCCCTATATCGAACCAAACTTCTGTCTCCTTTGTGTCTTTCAACTTTTCCCAGTTAGGGGTCGCCACAGCAGAACTCCGGTCCGCTAATGATTGGCAGTTGATTTTTACGTTCCGGCTTGCCAGGCCTGACGCACAACCTTCAATGAAGGTACGCCCATTCACGCATATCTCCACGCAGAAGACGCTCTAGCTGAGAATCGAACTGGACAGTGTCTTACTGTGAGGCGACAACGCTACCGCAGCACCACCACCGTGGGTAAGCTTCTGTCTCTTTCACCATTAATAATACTTGAAACATTTAGTTTTCCAGTTTCAATATCGATCCCACACCCCAGTCCATAAACCCCTATCATCATACACTTTGGATAAATTCAACACATCATTGCACATATTTAATAAATATTTTTTTAAAGTCTCTTTTTCAGCTTCAGTTCCAAACTGAACATTAACTTTATTTCTTAGTTTCCCAAAAGAAGGGCTTGAATATATACAAGTTCCATGGTGAACAATTTTTCTTTTTCTCTTATTCCTCTAAAAATGTTTTCATTATCTCCCCAGTCTCAGAATTTATTTATTTATTTTTTATTTAACATTTGTTGACCGGGAAAGTCCGACTAGGTTCCACAGATCCTGTTTTCAGCGGAGGCCTGGGGAGAAACGCTCCAGAAGCATGTCTTTAGAATGTGGGAGGAAACCGGAGTACCCGGAGGAAACCCACGCGAACGCAGGGAGAACATGCAAACTCCACACAGAAGGCACCCCAGCCGAGAATCGAACCGGAGAACCTCTTGCTGTGAGACGGCAGCATTAACGACTGCACCATTAATATCAGTAAAAGCTCTTTCCTCATTTGGTTTAATCCCAAGCATTTTAATTACTTCGTCCCATACATTACATCTATCCATTTCATCATCTTCCTTCTTTTCGATCCGAACCTTAAACAGTCGTTTTTTAAACTCATTTCTTTCTCTTCCCTCTTAACATGCATCCCTTCTTTCACAGTATTAGCAAAATATTTTTTCCTACCTAGATATCCTCACTCTGCTTCATCCTTCTGCATCCTAGCCATCATTTCTTCCCACAATACATCCTTTCCATTTTCTGGCTCACCTTCCATCACCATGCCCAACAATATATAATCCCAGAACCATCCCCACTGGAGGGTTGTAACAACACAATCTTGTGTTGTAGCTTCTGACTCAAATAAATTCAGCTGGAACAAGTCTTCAGCTTCAGTATTTACTGCATCCAACACTTTTAACCTGCCTCTGAAAAGGCTTGACTGCCTTTTCCAACATATCCATCACACCATACTCTCCTATCAATCTCTACTTCACCTCTGATTCCTTCTCTGATAAATCCAACACATCTGCTGTCCAAATAACAGCACCATAATCGAAAACAACCATGCTGCTATCTTTTCTGACCTCCATGTGCTCAGGCTGGCTTCCTACTTCTCTGAGCCGCCTGCACACCCACACCAGAAGACAGGAAGAAAGTCTCTGTATGGGAAAATGGTAGGGGACGTTCCCTGGTGCCCTGGTTAAGTTTCCCCTGTTAGTTAGTGGGTCTAACCCAGAGGTCAAAGTGTCAAAATGTAAATAAAAATACATAAAATAAAACTGAGAAAATGCCTCAAAATTCTCACAAATGGCAATAAATAGCAATACTATTACAAAAAAATGGAAAATGTATTTCCAAGATGAGCAGCAATAAATAAGTCGAAAATAACAGAGAAAGCTTCAGTATGCATAAACTTAAAGGAAAGCATAAGAATTAGTACCAGAAATTTTAAATCCAACACTAAAGGTGGCAATACTGAAATGGACAAAGCTGAAACTGCTAGCTAATGCAGAAAGATGACAGTCAGTGTAGCACTGTAGCATGCACTACTATAATATACTAACAGAAGGGGAAAAGAAGGGGCAACTGATCAAGGATTACAGGACTGAGGGGTAGGTGAAGGGGACACTAGCAGCATAATCAGAAGGAAAGTAGAACCCATGGCTGTAATGCAGCTAAATACCTTCTTCTGTCATTTTACTTCACACTGCTAAAACGATTGCTTTTGTTTGATTCTCTAAATTCATTAAAGTTTTTGATGGGAAAGACAGTAAACAAGAGACACATGTAAGAAAATTACAGTTGACTTGTATGCATGAATGAAAAATAAAGCATGTGAATCTCTAGGTTCAGATGTTTACAGTTTTATTAACTGAACACAGGTAAGGAAGGACTAGACCAATATGTCTCTTTTCAGCCACAAAGAAGTCATAAATACAATGAAAAAAAATCAGATAAAATACACACATGAAAATAACCTTGGCACAATCACATTCTTACTATACAAAAAACAATAATGCCACCTAACGAGACATCAGGTTGTGAGATATGACATGGCTCAATAAATGATATGAAAAGACAGCCAAGTGCCAATGTACTGTAACAAAAAGGAAGGACAAAGAAAACAGTATATAACTAAATTCAACCTTCACGTAGTAGGTATATTTGCAAGCATAGCAAACGTCTTGCCCAGCATTTAATCAGTGGTGCAGAATCTGTGCTAAAACAGGACATTTTGCTAAAATGTCAAAAAACAAAACAAAACAAAACAGAAATGTGTATTCAAAAGATTGTGTTACTGAAAAGATATATGAAAATTAGTTTGAGAGTGCTACCAAAGTAAGAAGTCTTGATACAGTGAAATCCAAAATAATTCTGAGGCCTCTGAAGCACAGAGAGCATACAACTCATACTGCTGAAAAGAAATATTGAGAATAAGAGATACATAGGTACAGTGTGTAATCTTTTGCCTCAAGATACCTTTAAAAATGGTGGATGTACAAGGCAAAGCAGACACAGTTGTGAGTACATTGTTAAAATATTCTGGAAATTGGATGGCACTGCTACGTCAAAACTACTGATATGTTAGTACAAATTATTTTTTCATGACCTACATTTAAGTTAATTCTTTTAGCATTTTGGGTCACTTGGCTTATGAGAAGCTAGGAATGCAAATAAACTCAGTCTGTAAAAACAATAACTGCATGTGTACATAAATTGGTCATACATTCAGGAAGACATCTCAGATAACTCAGTAATGATACCTGCAAAACTATGCCAATTTAATTACAAGTTTGGAAAGCTTGTGAGAAGACCATCACATAATGCAGCTTGATGTGATGCCAGTTATAAGTGCTCTCAGTAAAGTACTGATAACCCTTGGAAGCAGAATACTGTATGAATTAAAGCAAATGGGTGTAACGAACAAGCCATTAAAAACCAACAGAAAGAATGAACTCTACTGGAAAGCAAGATTCACATTTGCCCTGAGTTACACAATCTGAATAAACTGATTTTCAAAAACTATTATCTAGAGCTTACAGCTGAAGTGGTTTCAAAAATAACAAACCCTAGGCTCTTTTCAGTACAAGAGGCACATCAAGGGTATTCCAAGGAGCTGATGTAAAAGTAAATAAAGGCTTAGAAAATGCTGCAAACATAACTGATGATATGTTAGTGTGAGAACCTCCCCCTTTAATTCTTCATAGGTTCATAGGTATATATTATGGCTAATGGCCTTGGAGCCTTTACAAGCCTAGCCCAGAGGATTACCTCGGCATAGTGCCATCCGACCTTAGTTCCCAGTGCCTCTGTCGAGTAGAGCCACTGGAGTGATCCCTGGGGTGAATTTTCTATTTCCCATCCACTCATCAAGATTTCTCTTGAAGAGGGCCAGTGAGGTGCTATGCTTGACAAGTATGGGAAGTCTATTCCATAGCATGGGCAGTCTCTGGATTATGAACCTGTCCCTCCAGCATGTTCTGTTGATTGTGGTAATGAGGCTGAGTTCTCTGGAGCGTGTGGTGCGAAGGGATTGGTATTTCTTTAGATGTAGCATTTCTAACAGCGCTGGGTCAGACATGGCTTTGCAAGTCAAGCAGAGATTGCCTCTAAGTAGGAGATATGAGACAGAATAGTTGGAGTTTTTTGAGTCTGTCCATATAGGCCAAGTGTTTAAAGGCCTAAGATCTTCTTTGTGAGGTACTTTTGCGGCCTCTCCAGTTGTTGCAGGTGTCATGCCAAATGGGGCATTGTACTCGATGACTGGCCTAATGAGGGAAGAGTAGAGGGAGACAATGACCTCCTTCTTCCTGGATGCAAAACCTTTAGTAATGAGATGTGCCACATAGGACTTTCTGACCACAGTGGCAATGTGGTGGTCAAAAGAGAGGTTACTGTCAACCTGTGTTCCCAGATCTCTTATAACACCTTCTGTGTTCAGTGGACTACCATCGATGTGGTAATTCAAGAGAACTGGGTTTTTTCCAAGGGGGATGACGACATTTTTTGGCATTGAGCTTAAGGCCATGGTTCTGACACCAGTCGTTGATCAGAATGAGGCCTTTCTGTACGATGTCAACATCACTCTGGGAGTTAATAATAGCTCCCAACTTGCAATCGTCTGTGAACTTTGTCAGCCAGAGTCCCTTCGTATTGGCCTGGACTTCAGAGAAGTAGATACCAAACAGGAGAGAACCCATGACCCAACCCTGTGGGACTCCACTCATGACTGGTCAGCAGTCTGACTTGGAGACAGCTACTTTCACACTGTGGTTTCTACCTGTGAGCCAGTTTGCAACCCAAGTAGTGATATAGGGGTTAATGCCTAGCTTAGTGAATTTTTCTATGATTCCTGAGTGGGGAATGGTATCAAAGGCCTTGGGCAGATCAAGGTAAGCTGTATGAACCACCTTGCCTTCACCACAGCTCTGGTGACTTGACTCAAAGAAGTCAACCAAGATGAGCAGGCATGATCTACCCGACAAAACCAAACTGTGTAGGATCCAGAGTTTGGAGAATCCTTAAATCCTTGTTTATTAGGTCCATGATGATGCATTCCATAGCTTTGCATATCAGACTTGTCAGGCTAATGGGGCGATAGTTCCCAGGGTCTGCAGTCGCTCCTCCTTTGTGGAGAGGGATGACTGTAGCAGTGCGCCATTCGGTAGTGACAAAGCCTGAAGTGAGGCTATGATTGAACAGGGCACACAGGTGAGGTGCCAGTTCACTCTGTAGTTCATGTTGAACACAGCCAGGGATATTGTCAGGTCCCATAGAAGCTGTATTCTTGGTCTTGGACAGTGCTACTTTAACCTGTGCAGCAGTAATACTGGGTGCCTGGCAATCTACTGGTATTGTGATTCGTCATTTGGGGCGGGGGTAAACTTGGCACTGAATCTGTTGGCTCGGTATAGGAGGTATCATTGTGCAGCAGCTCAGAGCAAATCTAGGTACTGTCATGGAGATTCTTTACATAACTATAGAAGGCCTTGTGGTTGTCTTTACTATCTGCTGCAATTCTGTTTTCACAGCTAGCTTTACAGGATTTGATGAGGGATCTCAACCTTTTGTTGAGGCTGATAAGGGTGTTTTTCCAGTCTTGGGACTTCACCTTATTCCACATCAGTTTCCTCCTTTTGTTGTAGAGTTTGTTTATGGCAGAAGACCACCAGATTGACTTCCTTTTTTTGGAGGAGAGCATCCTGGTTCTAATGGGTATGGCGAGATCCATGCATTTGTGTACATGTTCGTACAGTGTGTTGGTGTATGATTCAGTGGTCATGCAACTATTCTCCATTTGCATGGATGCTGTGAAGTTAGCCACCTCTATTTTTAGGAGCCCAAAGTTAGCTTTGGAGAAGTTTTTCATGCTGGTTACCTTTGCGGGGGGTGGGGGGTGGATTTCCAAGGTGATTAGTTTGTGGTCAGATCTAACCAGGGAGGAGTTGACTATTGGTGTAGAGCAAAGGTCGCCCATGTTAGTAATGACCAGGTCAAGGATGCTACCTCTAGTAAGGGTAAGAATGAGCTGGTCCAGGGCACTGGAATTAATGAATTCCAGGAAATGTTGGGCAAGTCTATTGGTACGCAAGTAGTTTTACCAGTTAATGGAGGGGTAGTTGAAGTCGCCCAGTATGAGAGTGTTAGGTTGGACCTTAACATTCTCCAGGGTGCTTAGAAACATGAAGTGTGAGTCTTGGGATGTGGTTGGGGACCTATAGCAGGCTATGACCTGAATCTCTGTCTTACCCAATGTTGGCTGCATCTGCAGAATCTCAGATGCGTTATGCTGGGCTACCAGTCTGGAGGTGTGCGCATCCTTTATGAATATGGAAACACCACCACCTTTGGAGGTTTGGTCCAAGTTCTGGGGCCAAAAGGTGTGGAATGAGTTATAGTCTGGTAGTGCAGGGGCACTTTCTGTTGCCTTGAACCAGGTCTCTGTTACAGCACAAATGTCGATGTTCTCCGTTTTAAGGAGTGCTTTGAGTGAGTGCATTTTGAGATTTAGATTTCTAGCGTTGAACAGCATGACCCTCAGATTGCATTTGATTGTAGCTGTTATTCCTTTCTTCCACTACTTTATATTTCATACTTCTTTAAACTGGTAACTTATCCAACAAAAAATATCCACAGAAAATCCACTGCTTCATAAAAATTATCAAACCTTTCCTTTTTGTTCTTTATAGCATGTTTTACAGCTTTTTAAATTCCTTCCAAGGATATCATATAGTATTTCTCCACAATACTGTTATAACATTATTTTCAGGTTTCATCAGTATCATTCATTTTCACCTTCCACAATGTTATGTTCATATTCTTTTATTTACTTTTCTTGCTTACCACCTCTTTTCCTTCATATTTTCATACATTACATACATTTCTCCATCATTTAAAATGCTTTCACCTTCATTATTACACAGAAAAAAAGCGTAAATGCTAAATCCACTGAGATTTTTTTTAGATTCAAACTTTATTCTTTTTCTTTTTTATCATCACTCCTGTTTTCACTGGATCCAATCATTATCTCAAAATAAAATTAAAAATATATACATATATTTCTAACATTTTGTTCTCCATTTCAGCTGTAAACATGTATACCCCCCCACTAAATCTGATAGTTTTCCTAGTATGTACACACTTAACATTTACACTTTTGTTAAATGATAAAACATCTCCACCATGATAGCATTTTATTTCTTCCAACATTTTTCACTGCTCTATTAACATTTTCATATTATGCAAATTTCACTAGTAATATATATATATAACTTATTTTCTTTGTTTCACCAAAACTTTTGCTTTTGTCACCTACATAAGACAAACATCAGTATAACTTACTTTCCTATCTCCCATTTTGGTTCATTCATTTCACACACATTTGAATTACAATAGCCATTACAGACAGAAACATGCTTAAATGGACAACCTTGTTTGATTCACTTCCAAATTCTTATAATTTCTCCTATACATACACTGACAATAACCTTCACCTATAACATTTCATAGCATATTTTATGACAGTCAAAACTTGTTCTCTTATTCCATGTGTCTAGAATCTTCCATATCGCCTGATGACTAATCTTATCAAATGCCTTTGCCTCATCGCATCACTAGCATTACTTATTGGCTTGCAAAATCATATCTGTTAGTACTTTTACTATTATTAAAATGTCCTTTGCTTCTTTCCCTTAATTCTAAAACATCTCTTCATACAACTTCACCCCAAACCTTCTGCACCTTTTTTGTATTAGTTTCATAAAGATTTTATAATCTGTATTTCTGGATTTATGGGTCTTCAATTTTTTTATATCTTTTGGTTCCCATATATAAATTACTATATCACAAAACCCTCCATCATTCCTTTCCTTATCCATTCATTTAATATTTTACAGAATATTAATTTCTCATTTTCATTCATCTCTCTAATATTCTTAACCTAATCCATCTATTCCTTGTGCAGATTCTTCCCTTCCTTCTTTTTCCATTTCTGTCATAGTGATCTCCTTTTCTAGACCATTCTTAATGTTTTCAGATTTTTTTACAATCCACATTCCTACCTGTAATGTTTCATTTTCATTCATTCTACTCGCACACTTTTCCAGTTTCCATTTTTTTATTTTGTCTACATCTAATTTCCCTCTTCAAACATTGCATCCATTCTTCCTTCTCTTATTTTACTGGATTTCCGAAAAATAATGAAAATTCCTACATCTTCTTTAAAAATGTCTAAACATATTTAACTATTTTTCATACAACTCTCTATTTCTCTTATTCTGTCATCATATTGAACTATCTCACGTATTTGTATTATTTAATTATATCATTTCCTATTCCTTTGCTTTATTCTTTTTCTACAATCAAAAACATTTTCTTGTATTTTTCTAAACACTCAACCAAACTCCAGTTTCCATAATGTACTCTCGTCATTAACCCATAAAATCTTAGGTTCCCTTTTCATCTCATCTGTTTTAGCAATATCTCCAGCCAATCACTGTATTTCTTTCTCCTATTACTTCTCTGTCATCCACTATTCTACCACATACTGCTTTTTGCTCTGAAAACTCATCCATTTCTACACCACCTGTTATTTCTTTCATATCTTTTGAATATACCACATAATCTAATTCTGTACTAAAAGTCCTCTTTTATATGCCCATTCTCAGTGCTTTCCTATTTTCAACCCTCCAAATCTTATAACCTGTCTTATTACTTTAATATCTTGTGTTATCCCCTTTCACAAATTACAATTAAACCCCCCCCATAATAAAATGACGTATTTAATAGGGCAAATTTTTTAAGTTCCTCAAACATCTTTTTCCTGTCGGTCGCACTGGCATGGAATATAAATGACAAACTTCCTTGCATATCTTTTCCTTTTTCATATATCACTAGTCTTCCCGGTACTACCATCATATCCAGTATCTTTAGCTCTTCATTTAAAAATCCTATTCCTGAACACATTTCACTGCCCACTAACCATAAAATCTTTTACATCATATATCCCCAATTAACTTTTTTCTTCCTTCACACAGCTTTTAACAAATATATAACCTCTGTACTTATTGATTTACACAATTCAGTCACTACCACACCTCAAATATATTTTAAATGCTGTTTACAATTAGTGATGCCCTTCCTAAGTCATCACGTTCCATTGCCTTTCTTATTTTGAGTGTTTATTTTTATTTTCCTTCTCTGTATCCTCACTTAAATTTATCATCTTCTTATTCTTCTCCTGTCTTAGTCTCCCCTTTCCCTTTCTTCACTTCCTAGTGCTGCATATCTTTTATCTTGCAGTATAATAACATTTCCTTTTCCATTCCTATCATCCTTCTTCATATTAGTTATATTTTCTTATTCAGTTATGTCCCCTATAATACTTTCACCACCAATACCTTTAGCTGTATTATCATCAGATTATCTCTCTTCTGAAATATTCCCTTCTTCTAACGTTTCCCTTTCTAATAATGGACAATCAAACCAAACTGTCCAAATTCATTGCATTTTCTACACTTAAGCCTACAATTTTTTATGGTATGTCCAATCTCTGTTTGCTTTCTCCATTCCTCCTTCACCTTAGAAAAACTTTGTCCTCAGCAGCAATCATCTCCAGTCAGTACAAATACCATCTCTGGTCTCCCCTGAAAAGAGGTGACTGGCTTAGTGGGACTAACCTGGTCAACAAAAGCAAGCATGCATGCATAAATAAATAAATAACTAAACAAACAAATAATTAAAGTATATACCATGAAACCAGTGTACTTTAAGTAAATGTACTTTAAATAAAATGTGGCACTATAAGTATGTTAAGGTGAAATGCCAACATGCTGTTAGACTAGAAGGTTGTAACCAGCTATACACTGGCACTGTATAAACCTATGCTCACTGTGCAATCTGCATTAATTTGCACATGATGTCCATCACTTACAGCTATCTGTATTTCTTATCCATCAGTACAGTAACAGCTAGTAAACTGTTAATGGCTCCATAACTGGAAAGCTAGTGCTGTTTTTGTCCTTAGCTTAACTGCAGGTTCTATGTTCTCTTCACTACACAAAAATAACAGGCTTTCTTATTTTCAATGTTTCAGTGCATAATAGGACTCAGGACCCTAACAGGGTCATAACTATCCTACTAACATTTCCTAATCAAATAAAACATTCCCCAAAATAGTTAATTAAAAAAAATCAAATTATTACTGCTCCAAAAGTGCAATGGTAAATCTTTCTGGCATGCAATTCTGGAAAATAGATAGATGTATTTTACTGATCCAGGATAACATTTCCAATTTTATTCCTTTTACCTATGTCATGCTTTACATTGCTCATTTCTTGCATGCTTTGTAATACTTCATCCTTAGAAATGTTACATGCCTAAATCAAATAACATCTTTTAAATCAATACTGAACAGAACATAGTTTCAATTTGGTCAAACTTTTCTTACAAGGAACATCCCTTATCCTGCATCTAGAATATAGTTTTCTACTCTCTATAACTTGCCAGCATTGCCTGCTGTTAACACACATGCACCATTATCATATTCTATCATTGGCAGACTCGTGGTTTGAAACAATGGGAGTAAAACGTTCTTGTTCCTTGATAAAATGGTCCTTAGCATAGTTCTTATCATAGCATAACATTTAAGTCTCTATGTACAGATAAAGACTTAAAAAGGAAAAAGTCATGGGCATTCAGAAACCATGTAGCTGAAACAGTGGCATGTCCTTTAGGGGTTGTTTTCATATATCCCATGAGCTTCCACTATTGGGGGGTTTAAGATATTAAAACAGCGAAGAATCAAGCTTGGTGGACTCTTTCTTAGGTCTAAATTAATGACTTGCCTGTGTGAATTTTTTACTCTTTGTTTGGATGTTTCCCAAATTCAAAGATAGTTATTGACCTGTACTTCATCCATTATACATACTCAAGCTTACTGCATAATGGTAATATTATTCCTAAAAAAGAGTATATGGAGAAGATGGACACTTTTTTTTACTCAAAATCTTCAGAGTAGCATTGTACACTCCCCAAATCAAGTGGTATGGCTATATTCTATTCTTTTTATAAAATGACAAAATCTAATGCTCATAATTTTATATTATGTGACTACAATTATTTACCTTACTTCTATATAAACTCATGATACTGACTACAGACTAAACTTGACAGCATTACCTGTACATGTAATTTTGTTCTCCACACAAGTACTTAGACAGTGTCAGGTAGTGTGGAACATGGCCACAGCGAACAAGATGGCAGTCTACAATTAAACAGTATTAAAAAAAAAAACTAGGTTTGTTGCTCATGAAAGCAGGCTGTTAACTTTAATAGATGCATGCGTTTTTGGTTCAGTAACAACAGCTGAGATGGGAAAAAGCATAAAGCTGGCTAATTTAGAATAATAATTTATAATACAGCAATGTACCATGATAGGGAATGGAAGTGAGTTATTTTTACTCAAAGTGGGAAGTGTTGTTTAGTCATGACAACTGCACCCTCTAGATGAAACTAAACAGTCCATCATGAGTTTTTACTCACAACCCTGCCATGACATAGTGTGCAGCACTTACATAATGTCAACATTTGTAAAAAGATATAGCTCACTTTTTTAAAGTAGCACCACTGTATAAAGCAAGCCAGGTTCTGTATACCTCTCTCTGCAGTGAAATAAGTCAACTAGGGATGACATCCAGTTGAACTACAAACACATACACCTGTTAACAGGGTGACACATTTGCATTACTTGTCCTTAGTTCATTTTGAACCACTTTTACAGTGGCTGCTTTAAAGTTACAGTTCAATGTGAAGTAAGTGCTCCAGAGAGTTACACACCTTAAAACATAAGGAGAAGATCTCATTTTTAATACATTACTTTGGGTGAACTAGACTGATTCTTATAGTTATCATGCAATATTTTATATGGTCTACTTGTTGTTGTGTCTTTCGGCTTTTCCCAGTTAGGGGTCGCCACAGCGGAACTCAGGTCCGCTAATGACTGGCAGTTGATTTTTACGTTTTGAGTTGCCAGCCCTAACGCACAACCTTCAACGAAGGTACGCCCATTCACGCATGTCTCCATGCAGAAAACGCTCTGAGACTCGAACCGGTCAGTGTCTTACTGTGAGGCGACAACGCTACCGTAGCACCACCACCGCGGATATATTGTCTACTAATTATTCCTTTGCTAATGGCAGCTTGTGTTCTACATTCTGCTAAAAACTCTATCAATGCTGGTCTTTTGTTTAGTACCCCACTATTTTTTTCTCTTTGCCTATACTCTATTAGTCCTTGATAAGTAAGGCAGTCTCTTACCTGTAGTCCAAATAAATTCTTGGCCTCTTCCCATTCTGTTACCTCTCCCTGTCTAGTTATTTGTTCCCAATACCTTGGTTCCTTTGCCAGTTTTCTCCAATAAATTCCAACCCCCACTTACCTATTGTCTATATCCGTAATTACAGTCATCCCTATTGGCAGAATCTCCTTTCTCCATTCCCATGTTGGCTTAGTTCTTAGAACACATTTTGCTACTTTATGGATATAATATTTTGTATGGTTATCATCCTTAAAGGCCTGCATCCAAAAATCTAGTCTATCCCTGTTTCTTGAGCTCCACCGGTTTCAATATCATCATTTTCCACTTTGAATTATAGTTTTCTGCTTGTGCTGTGTATAGGAGCCTTAACTGTGTAGCTCTGAAATACCCCTTCAAAATCTGGTAATCCTAATCTGCTCTGTTCTACTGGAAAAATCATCTTATCCCACTTGACTCTTGTCTTCCCCTTCCAGATAGTCTTTCAGCGCTTTATTAATTGCTATCCACATCTTCTCTGGTTGATGAAAATATGCATGACCTTTGTATAAGACTTTTTCTTCTTCTGGTTTTTCCCGGTTAGGGGTTGCCACAGCGGATCATCTGTCCACTCATGATTGGCAGAGGAGTTTTACTGTGTCGAGTTGCCAGCCCAGTGCCCAACCTTCCACAGAAGGCATACACACGCACACCACTCACACCTAGGGCCAATTTAGAGTGTCCAATCCACCTACTGCATGTCTTTGGGATGTGGGAGGAAACAGGAGCACCCGGAGGAAACCCACGCGACCACAGGGAGGACATGCAGACTCCGCACAGAAGGCACCCCAGCTGAGAATCGAAACGGAGAACCTCGGGACTAAAACATTTTGACTGCTTGTATCTTGGTATCCATATCCATATAAAAAAACTTCAATTTTCTCAGTTTTTGTATTATCTTTTGTTTTGTCTCTTCCCACATATCCTTAGCTGCCACACCAGAATCATTTTTAGTCCATTCCCCTAAATACTTAACATTTTATCATGTCTCCATAAATACGGATATTGTTGAACCAATTAATGTGAGAAAATAATTTACCGCTATTGCCTTTGTTTTATGTTAATTAATTCTGTATCCTGAAAAGATTTGAAACTGTCTCAAAATGTTCCACAACACTATAATGTCTCTCTCTGGTTTTGTCAGGTATAAAATAGTATCATCTAAGTACAGCCAGCTTTTCTTGACAGCCATGCCAATTATATCCTTGCATTTCTGAGTCCCTTATCTTCTTTGCCAGTGGTTCTAAATATGCTGATAGTCTCAGCTTTCTCTGTCAAATGCTTTCTCTGCAACAAGACCTACCAACAACAATGGTATCTTCTTATATTCTGCTTCCCTCTCAATCATCAGTGTTCTGTTAATGTTGCCAAATGTTTGCCTCCATTCCACAAAACTACACTGATCCATATCTATCAATTTTGTCATTGCTTTTGTCATTCTTTTAGCCATTATGGACATGAACATTTTATAATCATGGTTTAGTATTGAAATGGGCCTGTATGAAGCTGGGTCTGATGGATCTTTTCCCATCTTTAAGTATTACAGCTATCCCTGCTTTCTTCCAGGAGGTTGGTACTTCTCCTTTTAAGGTATTGTTAAACAAAACCTTCCAAATCTTTATTAATTTTTTTTTCTCCATCCTAGCTTCCAAACTTCCACAGGAACACCATCTATTCCGAGGGACTTTCCTGTACATCGGTCATATATCATAATTTTTCTCTTTTTCTCATCCTGTCCTAACCATAAGTAATTGAGCATCATCTACCTCTAACCTTGGCATATTTAACTCTTCTATAAACATTTCCATTTGTATCTTTTCTTGATTTCCCTATTTTTCTCTTTATACAGACTTTCATAGAATTTTCAAAATATTTTTAATACCTGTATAGGATCGTTTATCTTTCTTGTTATAGGCTCCCTAAGCTTGGCAACGGCCCTTTCTAATTTCTGTTGCCCGAGTCATTGTTTTAAAAGTTTTTGTGCTCTGCACAGCAGTCTTTCTAAGCTCATGCATACCACTGAGGCAATCTCTTATTTTCTGCTTGGCATTCTGCAGTTGATCCTCTTCTTGTTTGCGAGATTCCGCCTATTCTGTATTACTTTAATATTTTTCAGTCCCTCTAAATAATTATTGCTCCTTCTTAACTATAGTTCTATTTCTTTCATTTCCACCTTGTTTTTCAAACTCCACCTTAAATTTATCCCTCTCCTAGCTTTACTGTCAGAAGAAATTTCTATCCTGTCTAATAGCTCCTGGAAAGTCTCCACTACCCATTCCTTAAATTCCTATCTTTTGAGCAGATAGGTGGGAAAATGCCAGTGTCTCATTTTTATTTCATTACCCTGTATTTTTATTTTAGTTATTACTGGTGCATGGTCTGAAATAGTTACTGGGTGCATATCACGACCTTCAATTAAATGCGCATGTTCCTGTGAAATGTAAATTCTGTCTAGCCTTGCCCAGTTTTTATATTGGGGAATAGTATGTAAATTCACATCTTTTATGTCAAATATTTTCATAAATTTCTTAAAAATGTATACTTTCCTTCTCCAGCCCCCAGACACATCTTTATTGCTGCAAACCAAATTTCAATTCCCACCTATAAGTAATATTCCTTGCTGAAAACTGATTATTTCTGCATAATTTTCTTAAGCTCCATTGTAGCAGTTTTAGTTAGAATATAAATACATGCCAGTGTATTCCTCCTCCCTTGCTAGTAGCACCTTAGCACTACAAATCTGCCATTATCTTTTTTTTATCCTCTTCTATCACTATTGGAGCTCCTTTTGCAAATAATATAAGTACTTCTCTTTTCCTTTGTGAAGCCACGGTGGTACAGCGGTAGCATTGTTGCCTCACAGCAAGAGGTTCTCCTGTTCGTTTCTCGGCTGGAGTGCCTTCTATGTGGAGTCTGCATGTCCTCCCCGCGGTCGGGTGAACTCTGAAAGACATGCGTGAATGGGCGTGCCTTCTCTGAAGGTTGGGTGTCGGGCTGGCAACTCGGCACCAAACAAATCGACTGCCAATCATTAGCGGACCGGAGTTCTGCTGTGGCAACCCCTAACCGGGAAAAGCCGAAAAGGCAAACAACAACTTTGGGTGAACTAAGTTTAGACATGTATTCAGATGTGTTTTGATGTTTAGTGACAACTAAAAAAATGTCACTGCATTCACTTATTTGTTCTTGTACAGCTGCACTAAGGTGTTTCAACAAGGGTATGAAACTCAGCAGTTTATAGCAGATTTTTGTCTTCCAGCTGGAGTAAAACCCACTCCTCATTCTTCAAGCTGATTTTCAATAGCATGTAAACTCTTTAAAAAGACCTGTCTTTACCCTTCAATTCATCTCTGCAAAGTGTTTCTTGTCTAGCAGGAAATCTACAAATTACAGTAAAAACAGGATATTGCTTCATGTAAAAGTTTACAGCCACACCTAAAGACGGAGACTAATCTCAACTGCAACAGAATCTTCTCTTTAAATCAAGGACCTCTTTTACTGTTATAATACACATTCACATGCCTCTTTAATATTCATTCATTTTTCAATACATTTTTCTCCATTTCTCATTTTTACTTTTTATTTCAGTCATTTTGTCATTCACAATTCCACTCCTTTACCTAATTTTAAACATGCTAGCAATCACATTTGCTCTGCTCTGTCCAAAAGCTTTTGATTCATATGAACCCTATGATAAGGTCAGTTCTGCATCTCTTAATAGCCTTCCCTATGTCTGATTATTTCTTATTCTACAAAATATCCCATCCATGTCTTACTAAGATATTAAGCAAATTACCAAATTAAGCTAAAAACACAATAGTCCGCTGCGTAGGGTGTCTGGATCCCGAGGATATGCACAAAATGCTCTAAAAACTCAATTTAATGACCACTTAAAATTCAGTTAAGCGCTTTCATCTACATTATAGATTTCATCAGAACACATTTGTAAATTCCATCCATATTTAAATACTATCACAGACCAACTCCACAAGGTAATCAGTCAATTAATTCTTAATCATATAAATACAAATAGCTTAAAGTGAACTGTGCTTTCAGTCAAACAAGATAGCTTACTTGATTAATTTACAATATAAATGAATGAATATACATTACATAATTGCCCTAATGCAATATAAAAAAACAACATATACATATAATCACATTTTCCTAATATAAATATAATGGTATTAAAAAACGTTAAAAATATTAAAAAGATGTTAAACAATGTATATCATTCCATAAAGGAATTCATGCTTTTGCTACATCTATGTATGATTAAGCCTTTAATTCCAAAATGGGCTTAATAGATATACCATCATCTATTCCCAGATGTACTGTTGAATTTAATAATATTTGCCATCTAGTTTCTCTTTCACCTAATTTTTTACTAATGTTACCCTCCCTGGAGTTAACAGGCATATGTTCTAATATAGCAAACAAACTTTTCACAACAAGGGCTTTTGACTAGATGTCTACATAACGCATTAGTTATGTCTTTTTTCCTAATGCAATAAAAATGGTCATATATTCTGTTCCTTTAGACACCTGTCAGTTTTGCCCACATAAAAACAGGAACATTTTGTACATTTGGCTAAATAAACCACATGCTGTGTTCGACAATTCCCATTCTGAAACTTTAGTATAGTTTGACTAATGTCTTCCAGTTTTAAAGTGGCGTCTTCCATAATGACAAAGCACTGGTAGCAATGTCCACATTTGTGGGTACCCCCCGCTCTTTTACTATTTCTACTATTATTTACCTTCATCTCAGATTTGTTCTTGAGATTAAATTCGGTCTTGTGTGCAAATGTAGGCTGCTCACCTAATAAATTATAAATATTTTCATCTGATTTCATAATATTACAATCGTCTGTAATTATATTTCGGATGTCCTTAGAATATGTACTGTATTGCAATATACATGCCCGTTGAAAATGGTTAGGATTGTCTAGGATATTCCTATTCATAGATTGCACTTCCTCAATTCTATTTCCTAAAAGGGGTTTGTATTTTTTACCCCACTCATCCTTTACATATTTAATGGTGGTATCAATAAGGTTAGTAGGATATCCCCTTTTCCTAAACATACTCCCAATATAATCAAGTTCCTTGATCATGTCTTTAAAATCTGAGGTAATTCTTGCTGCCCTAATACACTGTCCCTTTATAATGCTAGCCTTTTGACTATAGTGGTGGCAGCTGAAATATTGTCAATATGCATTGCTGAAGGTACTTTTTCTGTGTATTTTGAAACAAAACTGACCATTTTCTATGGATATGTGTGTATCAAGGTATGATATACCCTTTCTGTCACTATTGTAAGTGAATTTCAAATAGTCACTAAATGTATTTAAATAGTCAAAAAACATCTCCAATTCATACACAGAACCATTACATAGAATAAAAATGTCGTCCAAAAACCAGACGTAACAGCTGATAAAACTATACCATTTACTTTCAAATACACATTCCTCCTCCCAGTTTAACAAAACTAGGTTGGCAAAAATGGGTGCATAAGCTGCACCCATTGCAACACCATTGCTTTGTCTATAATATTCACCTTCATAAAAAATGTAGTTGTACTTTAAAACAATTTCCATAAACTCTAATATTAACAGTAATCTATCCCATGAAAAATCGGCGTACTTTTGTACACTCTTCCTAAACCTTCTAAGGCCATCATCCTCAGGAATACAAGAAAAAAGCTCAATTACATCAATTGTTACAAAAATATCTTTTTGTATATTGGCTTCAGCCAGGTATCTATCACTTTCCCAAATGGAATAGCTTTAGATTTATTACCCAAAATAATGGGTCTAAAGGGTGGGTCTACTAAATCTTTGTGACTTTCGGTATCTCTACAATAGTAGCTAACACTGGAAATTTAACCCTTAAATAATTATACAATTCAGGGTCAATTCTATTGTCCAAAAGAAATTCTTCTAAGTGTAAATCTATCTTATGATGTCCTACATTCACTTCATTAAAAGACTAACTTTCATAATTCCCTGAATTAAGTAAAATAATATGCATTTTATTAATGTATTCTTGTGCGTTATAAAGAACTATCCCACCCCCTTTGTCGGGTTTCATGACCCGAATTTGATGATCCTCCTGTATTTGTTTTAAAAGTACATACTCATTTTTACTTAAATTATATCTCATTTTTTTGTTTTTACAGTTATTATATAGTTTGCATAACTCTTCGGTCACAACCTTCATAAAGGTGGCCAGGGTGAAATTCATAGGGGGAGTGAAAGTGCTGGCGTTTTTTGAATGTTTTACTAACTATTACCTTACTATTCCCCTGGAAATGTAAGGCTAAATTAAGCTTTCGCATGTATTGTTTGAATTCCACTATGTAAACAGTAATATTCAGATTTGTATTGGGAACAAATTTCATTCCTCTAGAAAACAGTACAAAGTGTTCTTTCTCCAATTTAAAACCTGTATAATTGAATATACTAAAATCTCCTAAGCTAAAAAGTACATCATTGTGTTTGACTATGGTAGATTCATTATCTAATTTTTCCAATTTCCTTGATAATTTGTTTCCCTCCAATTCATGTGTTCTGGAGCTCGTTGTGCCTACTGTGCATACCAGATATTTCTCTCTATCCCTAAAAAATTCCTATTGTTATTATTCCTGCCATAATATTCTTTATTTCTATACCCATCTCCTCTTTGATAGTGTCTGTCCCGTCCTTTAAATGTCCCGGTCCACATCTCCTTTATAATTACCCCATCTATATTCCTGATGTTTCTCATATTGGCCCATGTCCCTTTTTAATTTCTTACATTTCATGTCAAAGTGCTTTTTACAGTTCTTGTCAACCCACTCATATTGTTTGTGAAAAAAGCTTTCCCATTCAGTAAACAATAGGTCATTCATGATAATCTCATTTAAATGCTCTACTTCAGCCATTAATCCACATAACTTTTTGTCATTACATTTAATAATAAATTCTATGAACCTAAAACCAAAATTGTCAAATAACCTATTGCATCCCTGTATGTTACATTCATCCAAGTCCATTCCCATAAGCTGTTTAAAAAATCTAAGGCCCATGGGTACAATTTTTAAGTCTAGACACTGTTTAAGGTACATGTTATCTAACTGTAAACGTTTGACCAAACCTAACTTTTTGCCAAAGTCATAAATAAGGTATTTCAAAGACTTGACCCCTTTGGCAGTGGTTGAATTAGTCTCAGTCTTGATTTGTAATTCCAGCTGTCAAAATCAAAATTATATTTATAAAAAGTGTCTAAACCTTGTTGTTTATAATTGTCTAAGTTCATTACATGTATTAGGTGCCTGAGGGCTAACAGTACCTGTAATCACAGACTGTCCTGCCACTGAATACGTCTTTTTGGGCACCATCCGCTTCGGCTTAGCTCCAGAGATATTGAACTCGTCCTCCGATCCAAGGTCGTCCCTTCATCCAAAATCAACAGTATGACGAAGATTAGCAGCTCCAATGGATCCTTAAGAGGGTCCGGTGTTCTGTATACCACCATCACGCTGTCCGTTGGGTATGGAATTCGAACCTTTATTTCCACATGTTGTACGCATTGATGTCATCTCCTGTGTTCCATCATTTCTCCTCTCTGGCTGGCTGATAAGTTCAAGCAGCAGTGTCAGCTCACCTTTAATTATTGCCATCTCGGACTGCATTTTTTTGAATCTCGTCCCTCCTCCCGGGTGAGAAAATGGATGGAAGTTCATCAAGCGAATCCATCACACCCGTAAAGCAAACAAATAAGTCCAAATACCAGCAATAACAACAAAATAAGATAAAAACACAATAGTCCGCTGTGTAGGGTGTCCGGATGCAGAGGATATACACAAAATGCTCTAAAAACTCAATTTAATGACCACTTAAAATCCAGTTAAGCACTTTCATCAACATTATAGACTTCATCAGAACACATTTGTAAATTCCATCCATGTTTAAATACTAACATAGACCAATCAACTCCACAAGGTAATCAGTCAATTAATTCTTAATCATATAAATACAAATAGCTTAAAGTGCACTGTGCTTTCAGTCAAACAAGATAGCTTATTTGATTAATTTACAATAGAAATGAATGAATATACATTAAATAATTGCCCTAATGCAATATAAAAAACAACATATACATATAATCATATTTTCCTAATATAAATATAATATTAAAAACTTTAAAAATATTAAAAAGATGTTAAAAAATGTATATCATTCCATAAAGGAATTCATGCTTTTGCTACATCTATGTATGATTAAGCCTTTAATTCCAAAATGGGCTTTATAGCTACACCATCATTTATTCCCGGATGTACTGTTGAATTTAATAATATTTGCCATCTAGTTTCTCTTTCACCTATTTTTTTACTAATGTTACCCCCCCTGTGGTTAACAGGCATATGTTCTAATATAGCAAACTTAAACTTTTCACAACAAGGGCTTTTGACTAGGTGTCTATATAACACATTAGTTATGTCTTTTTTCCTAATGCAATAAAAATGGTCATATATTCTGTTCCTTAGACACCTGTCAGTTTTGCTCACATAAAAACAGGAACATTTTGTACATTTGGCTAAATAAACCACATGTTGTGTTTGACAATTCCCATTCTGAAACTTTAGTATAGTTTGACTAATGTCTTCCAGTTTTAAAGTAGTGTCTTCCATAATGGCAAAGCACTGGTTGCAATGTCCACATTTGTGGGTACCCCCCACTCTTTTCCTATTTCTACTATTATTTACCTTCATCTTAAATTTGTTCTTGAGATTAAATCCTGTCTTGTGTACAAATGTAGGCTGCTCACCTAATAAATTATATTTTCGTCTGATTTTATAATATTACAATTGTCTGTAATTATATTTCGGATGTCCTTAGAATATGTACCGTATTGCAATATACATGCCCGTTGGAACTGGTTAGGATTGTCTAGGATATTAGTATTCATAGATTGCACTTCCTCAATTCTATTTCCTAAAACGGGTTGTATTTTTTACCTCACTCATCCTTTACACATTTTTTTTCAATAATAAATGTTTATTACTTTTAACTTCTTCATACACACTTAAACAGAAAAGGAGAAAAAACAAAAATAATTTCTACACACTTTCTAACAACATTGAAATATAAAATATACAATATTTACATAAATGCTTTCACCATTTGAGTAACATAACCACACAGTTCCCGTCTAAATATATTTCCATGCAATTTTTAAGGTTCTTCTAAAAGTTTTACTTTATGGTCTAAAATAAAATAATAATGGGATATCCTGATTTCACTAGCTTACGCTAATATAATGTTAAAAATTTGTAGCTATATAGAGCTTCATTAATAGGAAAATATTCAGAAGTAAAATCACCTGGGATCTAGGTATATTGCTTGGAGAAATGTGTAATATAAACTCCCAAGACAATGTTGAATTTTGATATCCCATCTTTTGCAATTGTAGTCTTAAGGAATTCCAAAGTTTATATATACATTTGCAGCTCCAAAACATATGCAGGAGGTCCGCAACTTTGTGTCTTTACAATATGGGCATTTGGGAGAATTCTTGGAGTTGAATTTATACAAGCTAAGGCGTGTATAGTATGCATTATTATATATCATAAGTTGGGTGAAAGTTAACTTATGAAGGGAAATTGATTTTGCAGTTAATTTAATTGCATTTATGAATTTACTATCTTCAACCAAAGGTAATTTTTCTTTCCAATATTTCGATATGAGAAGGTTATTATGAAATTTAATATCTTTTATCAATTTATAGGTAGACGTTATAAATTTGGTCGTTTGTAATAGAGCCTGCCATATTAAAGAGCATTTTGTTATATCCTCTTGGTTAACAGATAAGTCTGTAAAGTAACCACTAGCTAATTCTTTAATCTGCCTCAATATAACTAAATATGCTTTGGGAAGATCCATTTCTTGCCTTAGATCATGTGCGGAATAATTCAGATATGGGTATATATCTTGTAAAGTTAGGTTTATTATAAGTGGGAAGTTTTTTAAGTTGATAAGTTGATTATTGATTCTTAGGTTAGGGTTTTTATGGAAAGGTTGTAGGAACATCATATATTGAAATAGATTTAATGATCTAAAGAGATTTTGCAATAATAATATATAAGTTTTACATGGTCCATTAGGGCATATGCTTTAGTAGTATCTCTATTTAAAAAGGGTAAAGCTTTGGGATTTATGTTCAAATGCTCCACGCGTTTATAACCCAGTTTTAGCCAATTTGGGGACCAAGTAGTACTTTGTATGTCATAGTTAGCAATTCTTAGAAGTTGACTAGCATTTATAATTAAATAGTAGGTTCCAAAATCAGGTAAATCCAATCCACCTTTATTTTTCGGGGTTACCAACTTATCTTAGGATATTCTAGTTTTCTTTGGTTCCCATATAAATTTAGCAAGTTCGATGTGTATTTGTTTGAAAAATGTATTGGTAATTAACACTTGCACGGACCTAAATATATATAAGATTCTGGGCAATACATTTATTTTAATAATTGATACCTTTGCTAATGTAGGCAATTTCAGGTTATTCCATCTCCTTAGGTCTAATGAAATTTGATCCCATTTTAGTTTAACATTATTGACATAGAAATCCTTGTTGTCTGTGGAGAAAGTGATACCTAAATATTTAATCTTCACTTCAGATTTTATTTGCCCAATCAGGGGTAGAAGTGAAAAGGGTTTCGGAGTTTTCAAGGGAAATATATTGGTTTTCTTTAGGTTTATTTTATAATTTGATATTAATTGAAATTCTTTGACTGCAGATAATAATCTCTTGGTATCAGAAACAGGTGTTGTACAGTAAATATTTAGGTCATCAGCAAAATCTGCCATAGAAATCTTGGTACCGTAAGTTACTGGGGCATTGTGATATAGATTTTGTTTAATATGGAGAAATAAAGGTTCTAAATATAAATTAAATAATATAGGGGATAAAGGACATCCTTGACGGGTACTGTTTCTGATTTGAATTCTATTAGAAAACATTTTATTTATAAATAAGGTTGTATAGGGGTTCTCATATAATGTTTGTAATATTAGGATAAATTCTTGAGGTATTTTAAAATAAGGTAAAATATTAAATAAAAATGGTATGTTAACTATCAAATGCCTTTTGTGCATCTATAATAAGGGCATACATATTTAAGTTCTTTTGATTGGCATAAGAGATTAAAGTATGAAGTGTTAAGGTATTATCACTAGCTTGCCTAGAGGTTAAAAACCCAGTATGCTCATTGGAAATAATTAAGCTCGTTATTTTCTTCAATCTGGTAGCTAAAATAGAAGTCAAAATTTTTGTATCAACGTTTAAGAGTGATATAGGTCTATAATTGTCTGGGTTTTGAAGATCTGAATTTTCTTTGGGTATAAGAATTGTTTTGAATGCGCTGAAATGTAAATCATTGATTTTATTATTAATAATATAATTCAAGGTATATGATAATATTTTAACAAGCGTATTACCGAAAGTTTTATAAAATTCTGCTGTAAGTCCATCTGGGCACGGGGCTTTATGTGATTTAAAAGTTTTGATTGTTGATGTTATTTCATCCATAGAAATTGGCTGTATTAAATCTCTCTCTAGCTTCTCATCAATTTTTGGGAAGTTAAGCTTTTGTAGGAAATCAGTATAATTTTTACTTGTAGGTAATTCAGTTTGTTCTACATAGATTTTGGCATATATTGATTCAAAAATGTTAATATCCTTAGATTTCGTATATATGTTTTATTTTTATAATACAATTCCATAATTAGGTAGGGTGATTTAGATTGATTAATAATTCTTGATAAAGCCCTTGATGGAGTTTGTATATGATTAGCATGGGTTGCCAATATTTTAGTTTCATAGAATGATAATTTCTTGTTTTGAATCAAAAATAGATCTTTCTGACATCTTAAAAGTTCTGTTTCTGTTTGTGAATTATGATTCTGTATTAGTTCTTGGTCTAGTATTTTAATCTTAGATTCCAAGGTTTGTTCTTCCCTAATTTGAATTTTCTTATAATAGGAGGCTTTTTAAAGAAAAATACCTCTTATTTGTGCTTTAGCAGTCGCCCATTCAATATAGTGTGTTGGTGATCATCTATCTTACCTAACACAGACTTGAGAATATCTTTTATTTCCTGAATAATTTCTCTTTTGTTTAATAGATTTGGATTTAATGACCAATTATAACCCCTCTGTGATAAAATATGTTCAGAAGTGTTAGTTAAATCTTAATGTAATTTTTGAGTGGTCTGATAGGTACAGAGCATGTATAATTATTTGTGGGTCAAGATTAACCAGTGTTTCAGAGATTAGAAAAAAGTCAATTCTGGACCACATTTTATGACAACTTGAATAAAATGTAAAATTGTTCGAATTGGGGGCCTTATTAGAATATTTATAAGGATCATATATGTTGAAATCATGTTTAAGTTCAGTTAATGTTAGCGCCACTTGACTATTATATGTTCTATGTTGGCTTGATTTATCCAAATCCGGATTTTGATGCTCATTCCAGTCCCCTCCTATGATTATATAATGGTTATTATATTGGTTTAATATAGGATAGAATGTGGCAAAGAACAAATGTTGATTACTGCAGGGTGCATATATATTGAGAAGAATAATGGGTTTATCATATAGTGTTGTCGAGAGAATCACATAGCACCATCTTCCTTCCTTGTCCATTTTAAATTCTAAAATTTTATCTTGATATTGGTTTTTAATAATTATCGCCACCCCCGCACTATTAGTCTTCCCTTCAGAGGCTATAATATCTCTTATCCATTTTTTATTTTTTATTTCTATCCATTGATCATTTGTCATATGTGTTTCCTGGAGTAATATGAAAGACGCCTTAGCTTGTAGAAATATATTAAGACATAATTTTCTCTTTTTCAAATTTTGAATTCCCTTAATATTCCATAAATCTATGTCTCACATTCCCAAAGTTTAATTTTATGAAAAGCTACTAAAAATCTGGGAAGATATTCTCTACTTAGTTGAGTTTTTAGTGTATACAATTTGTGAAAGCATTGTGAAATTCCCGTCCCCTTCCAGTGCCTACCCACTAAACCTCTGTACCAGGAACTTAATAGGCCCCTCACACAGTTCAGGCTTACCTTGATTAATATCTTAAGCAAGTATATACCATCAACGTTAGTATATATAAAAAATGCATAAGCTACTGGACCTAGATAGAGTATTACTAAATCTACAAAGCCTAATCTACTCATTCCCTCACAAACACTACTTATCCATTACATCCCTAAATGTTGTATTAACTTACATTGGTTCAGACAGAAAAACACAATTAAAAGATATCTGTAGTTTGTCATTTGTCACACAACATTTCACACTATTTACTAGAGTAATATTTTAAGATATTGCTGAATAAAAACTCACGTATTACTATAGGAACTATGCTCTTATAAAATGTATCTATGTAACGTAGTCCTCCTTTGTATGTAAACTACCCATTATATTATAAGCACTGTAAAACTTGATCCCCTTGTACATGGTTTTCAGACCTCGTTAGCAGTATATTAGATATTCAGATGGTTAATTACTCAATGACTCAGGTAAGATACATATCTTTATCTTCCTTAGTCATGTCTCAACTGAAGGGATATTGATAAGTTTAATATATTAGGTATTTAAATTATTCCACATTTAACCCAAATATTAAACAAAAGTTTTCCAAATCAGAACATTAGATCTAACATATCCATTTGATGTCCTATGTGATCACACATCAATACCAAAGCTACAACCGTAATTGAATAGTTCTTAAAAAAAAAAAAAAAAAAAAAAAAAAAAAAAATCCTTATAGTCATTGATGCATACATTAATTTATCACATAACATTTAACTATGAAATGCAGACATTGAAAGGTATCATTTATGAGTTATTCTAAGCTACGGTATTACCAGTAGATTTCCAGTAAGACATCCTTTAAACATATAATAAAATCATATATGCATTCATTTTACTAATGTATTTACTAGGTGACTTGTATACAAAAAACCTTTAACTATAATTATATAGGAATGGATTTGTTATGGATATATTATCTGTGTAGAGGTTAGAAAATTCTCATTGAACACTTCCCTATCAGATATTATGTAAATCATTTCTTTTTGAATCCAATTATTTAAATCCAAATTATAGCATGACATCAAAGCTCAGTTTAGTTAAACTATCAGGTTTATAAAAGATTACTATGTGTGTTTACATTTCTCTAATATGTAAATTCAGTGTTTCTGGCATTGTCTACATTTACTTAGCGTTAGTAATGTCTTTGCAGGTCTTCCTACTGGTTTACGAGTTTACGAGTCCATTAACAGATTACAGGCTTCGCAAAGGGGGGCTGATTTCGCAAACGGACTTCCGGATGTGCCACAGCGATATTCAACCCCTGGAAGTAAAAAGAAGTCACTTCGGTTATCCTCGAGATCAAAATGGATGCATCATGGGCTATAAATTTTCGGAAGGGCTTCTACGACCCATGAAGCCCACATTTGGATCGCTACTGAGCTAAAAACAAAACAAAAAAAAAGGCCTAACACACACAGGACACCAGATAATGGAGATCTCAGACCAGGGATAGCAGTAGAATTTGAATCCGACTTCATACGACGTGCTGATCGCAACGGAAGTTAAGACAAGCCCTCAGAAGCAGGTAAGGTTTTAAAAAGTTTCATAAAGGTAGACATAGCTTCTTTTTTGTTTGTAACCACATATTTCGATCCTTCAATATAAAATGAGAGTGCATTAGGATATTTCATCTGAAATTTTATCTGTTTATCTATTAGAAACTTGCAATAAGGAGAAAGTGATTGTCTGGCTTGTCTGATTTGTATGGGCAAGTCTTGAGCCAGAGAGATTCTGTTATTATTCCAGATAACCAAACCTCCATTTTTCTTTGCAGTTAATATTATTTTGTTTACATCTTGAAAATTTAGAATTTTTGCGTAAACCTCTTGGTACATTAGAAGCATAGGATTCTCTCAGGTCTCTATGGGCTCTTTCTATTGTTATTTGTTTTGCAACTTCAGTGTCACCAAGTAGATTTGTAAGAATTTGTATAATAACTGGAATGAGTTCATTGTATTGTATATTTTCTGGTATTCCTCTAATGATAATATTGTTTTTTCTGGATCTTGCCTCCAAGTCTATTATTTTGGCTTGCATAGATTGGATATCTTTTTCATGTGAGTCTGTTTTATTGGCTAGCAAAGCTATTTTGTCTTCATTTTCTGAGATTTTTGCTTTGAATTTGTCCATTCTTTCTAGTATTTGACTGCATGAAGCTCCAAAGGTTTGTACCTGGTTAGCCAAATCTTTTACAGCTTCTTGTATATGAAATAATGCAGTTTTAATGTCTTCCATGTTTGCCAGTTGTTCCGGTTTAGTTTTATTCCCAGTCTTTAAAGGTTCTTGTTGTTTTACAATCCTTTGTCTTTTTGAGGTTAAGTCTTTCTCAGGCGATGACAACTCAGAAAGTTTAGTTTTTGTAGTTGTTATATCCATATTTTAGTCTTCTTTCGACATAATACAGCAGTGTAAGATTGTATTTTTTCAGTATAACTGAGCAGGACTTTGAGCACACAGTTCCTTTGTTTGAGATTCACTTCAGTTTCGGCTAATCAGTTGTAATCCTGCAAGATTTGATATTTTTCCAGTTTTACTTGCTTATTTTCTGATTCTAGATCAAGGATAGAGTTGTTATCTTTAGTAATTGTTAGCGAACAAGCTATGATATAATCTCTGGGTGAAGTTTTCTTTTGAGATTTTGAAGAGATGTAGTCTAGCAGTGTTCACAGAATGGCAGCCATCTTTGAATCCCCCATCCTTTACACATTTAATGGTGGTATCAATAAGGTTAGTAGGATATCCCCTTTTCCTAAACATACTCCCAATATAATCAAGTTCCTTGACCATGTCTTTAAAATCTGAGGTAATTCTTGCTGCCCTAATACACTGTCCATTTATAATGTTACCCTTTTGACTATAGGGGTGGCAGCTGGAGTATTGTAAATATGCATTGCTGAAGGCACTTTTTCTGTGTATTTTGGAACAAAACTGACCATTTTCTATGGATATGTGTGTATCAAGGTATGATGTACCCTTTCTGTCACTATTGTAAGTGAATTTCAAATAGTCACTAGATGTATTTAAATAGTCAAAAAACATCTCCAATTCATACATAGAACTATTCCATAGAATAAAAATGTTGTCCAAAAACCGGACATAACAGCTAATAAAATTATACCATTTACTTTCAAATACACATTCCTCCTCCCAGTTTTAACAAAACTAGGTGGGGTTAAATGTATTTAAACATGGATGGAATTTACAAATGTGTTCTGATGAAGTCTATAATGTAGATGAAAGAGCTTAACTGGATTTTAAGTGGTCATTAAATTGAGTTTTTAGAGCATTTTGTGTATATCCTCGGGATCCGGACACCCCACACAGCAGACTATTGTGTTTTTATCTTATTTTCTTGTTATTGCTGGTATTTGGACTTATTATTTGTTACTTTACGGGTGTGATGACTTAGCTCGATGAACTTCCATTCATTTTTACGCCTGGGAGGAGGGATTAGATTCAAAAAATGCAGTCCAAGATGGCAATAATTAAAGGTGAGCTGACACGGCTGATTGAACTTATCAGCCAGCCAGATAGGAGAAATGACAGAACACAGGAGATGACAATGCGTACAAGTGGAAGTAAAGGTTCGAATTTCTTACCCAACGGACAGCGTGATGGTGGTATACAGAACACCGGAACCTCTTATGGATCCATTGGAGCTGCTAATCTTCGTCATACTGTTGATTTTGGATGAAGGGACGACCTTGGATCAGAGGACGAGTTCAATATCTCTGGAGCTAAGCCAAAGCGGATGGTGCCCAAAAAGACGTATTCAGTGGCAGGACAGTCTGTGATTACAGGTACTGTTAGCCCTCAGGCACCTAATACATGTAATGAACTTAAAGACAATTATAAACGACAAGGTTTAGATACTTTTTTAAAAGTAATTTTGATTTTGACAACTGGAATTACAAATCTAAGACTGAGACTAATTCAACCACTGCCAAAGGGGACAACAAGACTTTGAAAGACTTTATTTATGACTTTGGCAAAAAGTTAGGTTTGGTCAAAAGTTTACAGTTAGATAACATGTACCTTAAACGGTGTCTAGACTTAAAAATTGTACCCATGGGCCTTAGATTTTTTAAAAAGCCTATGGGAGTGGACTTGGGATGAATGTAACATACAGGAATGCAATAGGTTATTTGACAACTTTGGTTTTAGGTTCATAGAATTTATTATTAAATGTGATGAGAAAAAGTTATGTGGACTAATGGCTGAAATAGAGCATTTAAATGAGATTATCACAAATTACCTATTGTTTACTGAATGGGAAAGTTTTTTCACAAACAATATGAGTGGGTTGACAAGAACTGTAAAAAGCACTTTGACAGGAAATGTAAGAAATTAAAAAGGGACATGGACCAATATGAGAAACATCAGGAATATAGATGGGGTAATTATAAAGGAGATATGGACCGGACATTTAAAGGACATGACAGACACTATCAAAGAGGAGATGGGTATAGAAATAAAGAATATTATGACAGGAATAATAACAATAGGAATTTTTTAGGGACAAAGAGAAATATCTGGTATGCACAGGAGACACAACGAGCTCCAAAACACATGAACTGGAGGGAAACGAATTATAAAGGAAATTGGAAAAAATAGATAATGAATCTATATTCAATTATACAGGTTTTAAATTGGAGAAAGAACACTTTGTACTGTTTTCTAGAGGAATGACATTTGTTCCCAATACAAATCTGAATATTACTGATTACATAGTGGAATTCAAACAATACATGCGAAAGCTTAATTTAGCCTTACATTTCCAGGAGAATAGTACGGTAATAGTTAGCAAAACGTTCAAAAAGGCCAGCACTTTCACTCCCCCTATGAATTCCACCCTGGCCACCTTTGAGAAGGTTGTGACCGAAGAGTTATACAAACTATATAATAACTGTAAAAACAAAAAAATGAGATATAATTTAAGTAAAAATGAATATGTACTTTTAAAACAAAAACAGGAGGATCATCAAATTTGGGTCATGAAACCCAACAAAGGGGATGGGGTAGTTCTTTATAACACACAAGAATACATTAATAAAATGCATATTATTTTACTTAATTCAGGATATTATGAAAATTCGTCTTTAAATGAAGTGAATGTAGGACATCATAAGATAGATTTACACTTAGAAGAATTTCTTTTGGACAATAGAATTGACCCTGAACTGCATAATTATTTAAGGGTTACATTTCCAGTGTTAGCTACTACTGTAGGGATACCGAAAGTACTCAAAGATTTAATAGACCCACCCTTTAGACCCATTATTTCGGGTAATAAATCTAAAGCCTTTCCATTTGGGAAAGTGATAGATAGCTGGCCGAAGCCAATATACAAAAAGACATCCCATACAGTTATTGATTCATGGGATTTTTTGAGTCGGTTAACCTCTGACAAGTTGAAGGAACTATTTTTGTAACAATTGATGTAACTGATCTTTTTTCTTGCATTCCTGAGGATGATGGCCTTAGAAGATTTAGGAATAGTATACAAAAGTACACCGATTTTTCATGGGATAGAGTACTGTTAATATTAGAGTTTATGGAAATTGTTTTAAAGTACAACTACATTTATTATGAAGGTGAATATTATAGACAAAGCAATGGTGTTGCAATGGGTGCAGCTTATGCACCCATTTTTGCCAACCTAGTTTTGTTAAACTGGGAGGAGGAATGTGTATTTGAAAGTAAATGGTATAGTTTTATCAGCTGTTGCGTCCGGTTTTTGGACGACATTTTTATTCTATGGATTGGTTCCATGTATGAACTGGAGATGTTTTTTGACTATTTAAATACAACTAGCGACTATTTGAAATTCACTTACAGTGACAGAAAGGGTATATCATACCTTGATACACACATATCCACAGAAAATGGTCAGTTTTGTTCCAAAATACACAGAAAAAGTACCTTCAGCAATGCATATTTACAGTACTCCACCTACCACCCCTATAGTCAAAAGGCTAGCATTATAAAGGGACAATGTATTAGGGCAGCAAGAATTACCTCAGATTTTAAAGACATGGTCAAGGAACTTGATTTTATTGGGAGTATGTTTAGGAAATGGGGATATCCTACTAACCTTATTGATACCACCATTAAATATGTAAAGGATGAGTGGGGTAAAAAATACAAACCCCTTTTGGGAAATAGAATTGAGAAAGTGCAATCTATGAATAGTAATATCCTAGACCATCCCAACCAGTTCCAACGGGCATGTATATTGCAATACGGTACATATTCTAAGGACATCCGAAATATAATTACAGACAACTGCAATATTATGAAATCAGGCGAAAATATTTATAATTTATTAGGTGAGCAGCTTACATTTGTACACAAGACAGGATTTAATCTCAAGAACAAATCTGAGATGAAGGTAAATAATAGTAGAAATAAGAAAAGAGCAGGGGTACCCACAAATGTGGACATTGCAACCAGTGCTTTGCCATTATGGAAGACGCTACTTTAAAACTGGAAGACATTAGTCAAATTATACTAAAGTTTCAGAATGGGAATTGTCAGACACAACATGTGGTTTATTTATCCAAATGTACATAATGTTCTTGTTTTATGTGGGCAAAACTGACAGGTGTCTAAGGAACAGAATATATGACCATTTTTATTGCATTAGGAAAAAAGACATAACTAATGCGTTATATAGACACCTAGTCAAAAGCCCTTGTTGTGAAAAGTTAAGTTTGCTGAATTAGAACATATACCTGTTAACCCCAGGGGGGTAACATTAGTAAAAAATTAGGTGAAAGAGAAACTAGATGGCAACTATTATTAAATTCAACAGTACATCCCGGAATAAATTATGGTATATCTATTAAGTCCATCTTGGAATTAAAGGCTTAATCATACATAGATGTAGCAAAAGCATGAATTCCTTTATGGAATGATATACATTTTTTAACATCTTTTTAATATTTTTAACATTTTTAATACCATTACATTTATATTAGGAAAATGTGATTATATGTATATGTTGTTTTTTATATTGCATTAGGGCAATTATTTAATGTATACTCATTCATTTCTATTGTAAATTAGTCAAATAAGCTATCTTGTTTGACTGAAAGCACAGTGCACTTTAAGCTATTTGTATTTATATGATTAAGAATTAATTGACTGATTACCTTGTGGATTTGATTGGTCTATGACAGTATTTAAACATGGATGGAATTTACAAATGTGTTCTAATGAAGTCTATAATGTAGATAAAAGCACTTAACTGGATTTTAAGTAGTCATTAAATTGAGTTTTTAGAGCATTTTGTGTATATCCTCGAGATCCGGACACACTACACAGCGGACTACTGTGTTTTTATCTAATTTTGTTGTTATCGCTGGTATTTGGACTTCAAATTACCAAATTCACAGACTTTCTCTTTGATTCTTCATCTTAGTAACAAACATCTATAGTCTCTGTAGGACTTTATGTCCAAGTAAAGAATAAATGCTAAAAATGGCACAATATTTTCAAAGTTCACAATATGACTGTCACTATATTATCTTTTGTCCTCATCAAGAACAGTTAATAAATGTCAAAGACTTCTTCTCAGCTACTCTACATCCAGGAAAAAACAAATTGAGTTTCCGGATCCAAATCTTCCAGTTTTCTTCTAAGCTATTTTGCAACAAGAAAATTCACTGTGGCTGCAGATGGCACATGTATTATTATATTTCTGTACATCAAGGTACATAAACTCTATAAATAGAAAGTTATGTCTTACCATAACTTGGCATCTATGTTGTCCACCTTCATTCCTCCTTGCGAGTGGGTCACAGACCCGACCCCTGGATCTGGCTCGGCCACCTCCTCCAGAAGCCGATCCGACTCCCAAGCTCCACCCTCACCCACAACACACTACACCCAACCCAATACCCCAGATCAAGTTTGCTGACTTTCCCTCCATAGATGTAAAGGACAGAATAGAGAAACAAGAAAGACAGAGAGGCAATGGAGGCTCACACAAGGGACACAAGCATCCCATAATCTCCCCTAGATCCTCTAAAACCCAAGACTTGGGATGGTTGGGTAGGAAAGTGAGGAAGAATGAAGGTGGACAAGATAGATGCCAAGTTATGGTAAGATATAACTTTCTAATCTGATGTCATATTCATTCCTCCTCGCGAATGGGTCAGAGTCCCCAGCTACTTAGTTCCCAGGTGGACCTCATGGAAGGATATGCTGGAGTACCATCAAAGCAAAAGAAGCCCTGCTTCTAGATACATCGAATATGTAGTAAAAAACGAAGGTGTGACTGTTTGTCCAAGTGGCTGCAATGCAAATATCAGCAATGGAAGCTCTAGAAGAAAAGGCAGAAGATGTAGCCAGTGATCTAGCAGAATGCACCTTGGAGGTCACAGTAATTATAAACTTCTCTGAGAATAAATGATGGTGACAGTCAGTGATCCATGTGGCCAGTGTGATCTTTGATACTGCTTGACCCAAATTGTTATCAGAATAGGCTATGAACAATTGGTCTGACTTCCCATGCTATTTTGTTCTACGTAAAAAAAAATGTAGTTGTCTTTGAACATCAAGTGGATGTAGAATGTATTCTCCTTTATTGGAAAAGTTGGTAAAAAATACTGGCAACTGAATAGATTGGTTAATGTTGCTTTCTGTAGCTATTTTAGGTATAAAGGATGGTTTGGTAGTGAAGGTTCCACATTCAATAGAGAGCTAGCTAGGAGTAGTACATATAACCCCCCTCTTCATCCAGCTATATTCACCTTTGAAAATATTGTTACGAATGAGATTTACGAAGCCTACAATAAAAATAGAAAGGATAGACATTATCGTAATGTAAGTAGAGATGAAGAAAAATTATTACTAGATTTCAAAAAACAGAATGATATTAGAATTATGAAGCCCGACAAGGGAGGGGGAGTTGTTTTATTTAATCAAGAAGAATATAATAATCTCCTTACCAACATATTGTTAGACACCAATACATACATATGCTTCGGTATATTACAATGAGATACAAATAGCCTACGGGTGGATCGATTCCCTCTTGTATGAATATTTGTTAGAAAACAGAGTGGATAAGACCATTTATAATTTTTTGAACCAACCTAACCCTATTATTTCACAGTTTTTTGGTGTACCCAAAGTCCACAAATCTATTGTTGAACCACCTTTTAGACCTATTGTTTTTGCAAAACATTCGAAAACACATCCCTTGGCAGTCTATATAGATAGAACTATTAAGAGTATTGTTACAAAGACAAATCATATACTTAAAGATTCTTGGGATTTTTTTAGGTAAAATTAATAATGACATGTGGTCTGAAAATTGCATCTTTTTAACTATAGATGTAAAGGATTTATTTACCTGTATCCCAAGATTGGTAGGTATTGAATTTTTTGAAGATAGTATACATAAACATCTGAAAGCATCTCTAGATCAGAAACAATTGATTTTGGAACTAATGGAAGTCGTTTTAGACAATAACTATATAGGCTTCCAAGGGGAATATTTCCAACAGGTGAGTGGAGTAGCTATGGGGGCCGCTTGTGCCCCCATCTACGCCAACCTTGTGATGTTGGAATGGGAAGAGAGACATATATTCAATAGTATATATTCTAAATTTATTAAGTGCTATTTTAGGTTTTTGGATGATATTTTTGTTTTATGGGAAGGTACAAAGGAACATTTGAAGGAATTTATGGTCTATATAAACAAAACAACTAATTTTTTATCATTTACACACACTATTGGTGAAAATAGTATTAATTTTCTTGACCTTACAGTTAGTAAAGTAGTACAAGGTTTTAAGTCTAGGATCTTTCATAAGGAGACATGGTGTAATGGTTATTTACACTTTGATAGTCATCACCCCTTTCACCAAAAAAGGAGCCTTATTAAAGGGCAGGCTGTAAGGGTAGCACGGATGACTTCTGACTTCGAAGATCTTTACGAAGAATTTGTTTTCTTAGGAGAAAAATTTATTGAGAGGGGCTATCCGAAAGCTTTGGTCGGTGGTATTTTAGAAGAAGTATATAATGGCTGGGGGACAAAATTCAAGTCATTACTGGGTAAACCTTTTAAGAAAACAGAGGAATCTGACAAGGAAAAAATAAATTATCAAGGGACTTGTATAACTGAATTTAATGTTTTTTCTGAAGAATTTACTAAAATTTTGGAAACCAATTGGTCAATACACATGACCAATAAGGAAGTACACAAAGCAGTAGGCAATAGACCCCATTTTACTTACAAGATAGGTACTCACTTTAAAAGAATGTTTGAAAGGGACAGTAATTATGGAAATATTAAAAAGGCTACAAATTCTTGTGGTAGATGTGGACAATGTACCCACATTTACAAAAATGAAACTATAAAATTAAATAATGGTTTGGGTAGTATAGCTCATTTCTGCAAGGGTAATTGTCACACAAATATGTTAGTCTATTTAGCTATTTGCACACAATGTTTGTCTTTTTATGTAGGGAAAACTGAAAGGGCACTAAAGGATAGGATTTATGAACACATGAATGATATTAGAGTTAAAAAAGATACTAGCGCCCTTTATAAACATTCTACTGTTTGTAGTTCTTTTAAAGGTTTCGAAATTGGTATTATTGACCTGGTGAAAAATGACCATGGGGGGGGGGGGGTGAATTGAATAATCTTTTATTATATAGGGAAGTGAGTTGGCAGTTGAGGCTGAAGGCTAATATTTTCCCTGGCTTGAATGAATACATTAGTATTAAAGCCATTTTGGTTGACAGAGCAGGGAAAGTATAAATTAATTTTAATTTCAACAATTTTAACAATTGTATTAACTCCATTGTTATTTTTAGTTTTGGTTATATCTATTTAAAATAATATAAATATATAAATATACACATAATTAGTTGGTTGCTATAAGCAATTTTATAAAGTCTACAATTTTATTGTCTATGTACAAAATATTGTTAAAGTTTACACAGAAGTGTTTTAAGTGGATTAATACTGTTCACTACATCTTTTATTGTGAAAGATTAATTAACTAATCTGGTATAGATGTCCTTTTAAATAATTTTTCAATTTAATTGTTTGATTAAGACAATTAAGGGTCCTATAAATATAGGAGTGGTGCCATTTCTCATTTGTCTGATGAAGTCTATATTGGTAGACGAAAGCACTTACCATTTATTGTTGGAATAAAGAATTTTTATATCATCCTTGGCGACTTGGAACTACTATCTTTTGGTTTTATAGTTAATTCAGGTCTTTTGGTGTGTTTTGTGAAAGATTATGTAAGGAGACTTAGAAGATAACATCTGTAGCTCAAAAATCCTTTTCACCGAAGTAATGGCTACTAAAAAGACTATCGTTCATGACAAAAACTTCAAGTCACAACTGGCTGCTGGTTCATAAGGTCTTTGAGTTAGACTCTGCAGCACAACAGTGAGGTTCCAAGGTGGGGAAGGATCTTTAATGGAGGGTCTCAGTAAAAAGATACGTCTCATAAACGCTTTGCATAATCTAAAGGTAGACAAGGAATGGGATTGACTTGCCGTTGATGGTAGACAAACTTGCTCCTTTTTCAAACAGGGTACTAAGGAAAATTAAAACATCAGCGATTGGTGCAGAGAAGGGATCAATGTTTTTATTAGCAGCCCACACAACAAACCTTTTCTATTTACTATTGTGGACTTTCGTAGTTGAACCCTTTTGTGAGGCTAAGATGATGTTACGAATCGGGGAAGCAAGTCTGGACTGTCTTACTATGGTTGGAAGTAGAGAAACCATGCGGTCAGTTTGAGGGCATGAAGATTGGGATGTTGCAATTCTGATGGGTGAGAGAGGAGATCCTGTCTTGGCTCTAGTACCTATGGAGGACATTTTAGATGAGACCAAAGGATGGGGAACCATATTTGTCAAGGCCAGAAGGGGGCAAGGAGGATGACTGTGCTCTTCAGCCAGCTTGCCTTCTGAAAAAATTTCAAGATCAGTGGAAGAGGGGGATACACATAAAGGAGACCCGGGGGGGGGCCAATTGTGTACCAGAGTGTCCCTTGGGAATTCCCCCAGAGGGAGGATCAGAGCAAAAAACTTGCTGCATTTGTTGTTGAGGGGAGAGGCAAAAAGGTCACAGCAAGGCTGACCCCATCAGTTGAAGATCATGTTCACCACTGATTGAGTGAGTGACCACTCATGCGGAATCACAATGAATCTGCTGAGTCTGTCTGCCAGCTTGTTAGTTTTCCCAGAATGCAAGTTGCAACCAGAAGGCAGTCCGAAGATATCGCCCATTCCCAAACTCTCATTGCCTCCCTGCACAAGGAGTAACAATGGGTATCTTCTTGCCTGTTGATGTACCAAACTACTGACATGTTGTCAGTTTGAATTGCAGTGGTCCCCAGAGGGAGGACATCCTGAAAGGCTTGCAATGTTAGAAGGGCTGCTGTCATCTCGAGGATATTGATATGCATCCTGGTCTCCAGAGTAGACCACGTGCCTTGGACCATCTTTCCTTTTTAATGTCCCCCCACCCCAACTGGGAAGCTTCCATGGTCAATGTGGCCATGGGGGGGGGGGGTCGAGAAGGGCTTGCCTAAAAAGAGGTTGTCTGACAGAAGCCACCAACAAATATGTTTTGCAGATTGGTGTCATTCTGATAAAAAGAGAGTTTGGTAGAGTACAGATCATTGTACTGCTAATGTCCATTGCAGAATCTACATAAAGAACCTTGTCAGAGGAACTAACAAGACTGCTGCTGACATCGACCCCAGAGCTTGTAAAACTAGATATGCAGGAGGACAGATGGGATAGCAATTCCTAAACTTGATTCCTTAGTGTAGTTAGGCAATGAAGGGGGACAGAAGCTACTTGATACCTTGTGTTAAACTGTGTTCCTATAAATTCTAAGTTCTGCACAGGATCAGACTGGACTTGTCCAAATTTATAGTGATGCCTAGGAGTATGAGATTTGAATCAGATAGTCTCTGGCTTGGAGAAGTTGATGCCTCATGGGGGTAGTGAGGAGCCAATCGTTTAATTATGGAAACACCTGGAATCATTTGTTTCATGGAAACTGCTATGACTGCCATGCATTTGGTGAACACCTGGGAGGCTGTGGTGAGCTCGAAGGGCAGTGTGCTGAATGGAAAGTGACTGGCTCCCAGCCGAAAGTGCAGGTATCTCTTGGAGCGCTCATCTATTTTGATGTGATAGTATGCATTCTTCGGATCTACAGAGCACATCCAATCATCCTTGCAAAACATGGGAAGAATGGATTGAACCGTAACCATTTGGAGCCTCAACTTCTTTACATAAAGATTTACATTGCTTAGATCCAGAATGGTTCTTAGTCCCCTGTATTTTTTGGCAAATAAAAGAAGTGGGAGTTAAGTTCTGAATTCTCTCTGTTCAGTCGGGGCCTCTTGGAGGACTCGCTTTTGCATCATTTTTTTAATTTCTTGGGCTGCCTGCACCCTCTGAGTGGGTGACATGTCTGGGAGTTTCCTGCTGGTGTTTGGAAGGGGTAGTGAAAAGGGACTGTAGTAGCCTCTGGATATTACAATTAATACCCAGGAATTTGTCAAGTGTGCAAAGAAAGTCGAGCCCGACTGCCTCCAGAGATGGACAGTCAGGCAGTGCATCAGGAGCATTAATAGGGCCTGTCAGAGAATGTGTCTCTAAAGCCCTGGTTTTGCAGACCCCCTCTGCCTCTAAGGCAACATCTGCCATTAAACCCTCCTCCTCTGCCTCTGGAGGAAGGGTCTCTGCGTGGGTCCTGGAAAGGCCCTTAGGATTTACTGAACCACACTGTCTTGCCTCTACTCTGGTTCCTCGAAAAGGACCTTTGATTAGTAGAAAATCTGATTCCTATGGCAGAAAGGGTCTTCCTGTCCTTTTTGCTGGGGGTGAATGTATCTCTAACAGATTGCCTAAACAGTGATGAACTATCAAAAGGGCATTAACAAAGGACACCTTAAAGGGTTCCTCAAAATCACATCGTCTCATTCAGACATGTCTCCTTAGGGATAGACCTGAACCAGCAGCTCATGAGGTACCTTCCGCTGTATGGGAGATTAGCCACATTGAGGAACTGGCAATGGCCAACAAAGTTGCTTGCTTGGGAGAAAGTTTCTTAAGCTCCTCTGCTGGCATGGACTTAGAGAAAGGGGCTGAAAGCTCCTTGATCAGATCTCTCTGAAGCCAGGTAAATTGATTTAGGTAATTTAAATAACTGCAGCGCAAAAGTGGCTGAGGTGTAAACATGCTTTCCAATCCTGTCCAGTGCTCTAGACTCCTTGCTAGGTGGACGGACATTGGCAGTCTCCTCTGTCAATTATGTTTTAGTGGCCACCGTAATAGTATCAACTACTGGGTCCTTGCTCTAGTGTTTCCTATCAGTTGGTGAAACCAGGAACCTATCAGGGTGTTTAGGGATAGGCTTTATGGTATCCAGTCCATTCCATGCCTGGTGGGATACCAAATCAACGAGGTTATCTGCCAGGGGTGGGGGGTCACCCAGGATGCAGATGGGCCTGCCCTGATTGCCTCCAAGAACTCCTCAGAATAAGTAAGTTGGACAGATCACCCACCTTTCTGCTTCAGGATCTTTAGAATGTCTCCAAAGGAGACAACATCAGGTGGGGATCGAGGGGATCCTTCTCCCTCATCAAAGTCAGTGTCTTTGGTCAGTGACTGCATTAGGGAGACAATGGGCCTCGTTTTGCACTTCTTCTGAGGACTTCCTCTGCAGGATATACAGGGAAAGTACCAGAAGAAGGGGATTCTTCCTGGGTGGGAAGAGTTTGGAGGCTGCTCGGGGCAGGAAGGCTTCATACATCCTCCTAATTAACCTTATTATTGGATTAGAGAATCCAACTGCTTTCACTGCCCTACTCATAAAATCTCAGCTTACTCTCCATTAAGACCCCAAACAACAGCAGTATTTTCTTACTGCTTCCCTCTGGATCATTGTTCTGTTAATGTTATCAAATGTTTGCCTCCCCTCCACAAAACACACTGACACGCATCAATTTCGGCAACACCGCTGCCATTCATTTAGCTAGTATAGACAAGCACTTCATAAAAATAAGTTATGTCTTACCATAACATTCCATCTGTTTTGTTGATCTTCACCAATCCTTGACAAGAGGTTTGGTTCCGAACCTCGGAACTGACTTGGACACATCTTCCAGCTCGCGCTGTCCAAATCCTTGAGCCAGGCACTACCCATAACGCTCCTCACAGAGATAACCTCAGATCGAGCTTAGCAAATAAATAGTATATAGAAAAACAAAATATGGTTAACTATAGAGAGTATAGAAAACAAAGCCATATATGAGCCCTTAATGAGAAACTAGCTTAGGACTAATCCGATCTACTAAGAGTCTCAGGATGGGGGAAGGCAGGTAGGGATGTCAAGAACTGGTGAAGATCGACAATACAGATGGAACGTTATGGTAAGACATAACTTCTTTATTTGATGTTGTCAATCTTCACCTAATCCTTGACAGTGGGACAGAATCCCCATCTACTTTAGCAATGGGAAGTCTCACAAAAGATTATTGCTATGCACCATAGAGCCAAAGGATGCTCGACACCGCGAGACCTGACCTAATTTGTAATGAGTGATAAAGGTATGATGAGAGGACCATGTGGCTGCTGCACAGATGTCATCTAAAGAAGTTCTGGCATGAAAAAAGTACAGGTTTGTACCTACCATAAATGTAGATGTTCGAGTGTATACACTGCTGCAGTCATTACACTTGGGCTATCCTACTGTCAGGCGGTTCCCCAGTCAACCTGAGATCCAAAGTCTTGGTCCGGCGTCGGTTGCTGTCGCCTCCTCCCTGACATCAGTCCAAAAGGGGTATATAAGATGCAGCCGATGCCATTTTCTTCAGTTTTTCTTGCCCCAGATGTCAGGCGCCCCCAAATGGGTAGGCAAATTCAAATTGCTAATAAAACATAGATAGGAAAAGCAAACAATAACTTTTAGTTACCAGCAAATACTCCCCATAGGTGATAAAGGGTAGAAGATATAGGTACGTACCAGCAAGTAAGAGGGGAAAGTAACCTGGACTGCAGCAGTGTATACACTCGAACATCTACATTTATGGTAGGTACAAAACTGTACTATGCTCATCGTGTTACACTGCTGCAGTCATTACACTTGGGCAGAATCCCAAAGCTGAGGTAGGGTGGCTGGTTCTATAAGGCATTAGGTGTGACTATAAGGCCCTGCAGCACAGCAGTGGCAAAGCCAGCTCTGGATTTAGAGTACAATGGCAGATGGTAATGCTTGGTGAAGGTATGCACAGAACTCCAAGTTGCTTCTTCCAAAATGTCCTTGGTAGGCACTCCTCTGAGGTAGGCAGTTGAAGTGGCTGTTGCCCTGGTGGAGTGAGATCTAATGCTGCTAGGTATAGGTTTCCCATGGTGTGTGTAGCAGAAGCATATGCAATGTCCTATCCATTTTGAAACAGTCTGTTTTGAAATGGCTTTTCCCTGTGCTCCTGCAGCATATGCTACCAGTAATTGCTCAGATTTTCTGAAAGCTTTGGTTTTGTCCATGTAGAAGTGTAACTGCCTGTGAATGCCCAAAGAATGCAGTAGTCTCTCCCCTTTATTCTGTGGTTTTGGATAAAAAGTTGGCAAGTGAATAGTTTGGTTTAGAGCCACACTTGAAACCACCTTTGGCATAAAAGTAGGGTTTAGTTCTTAAGGACACCTTGTCCTGGTGGAAAATGAGGAAAGGTTCCACTGCCATTAGTGCCTGTAATTCTGAAACTCTTCGAGCTGATGTTATTGCCAGGAGCAGAGCAGATTTCCAAGAAACATATTTTAATTCTGCTGTGTTAGCTGGCTCAAAGGGAGGTAAAGTTAATTTTTCCAAAACAAAGTTGAGGTCCCAAGTTGGAGTAGGTGCTCTACGGGGCGGTCTTATGTTTTTAACCCCTATGAGGTACTGTTTTAGCAAAGGATTAGAGAAAACTGGAATATCCGTGTTGTAATGAGCAGAGATGGCAGAGGCATGGATCTTGATGGATGAAAAAGAGAGGCCTTTGTCCAGCATCTCAGTTAAATATTGTAGAATCTGAGGAATGTTTGGGACAAGAGGGTCAAGGCTGTGAACCTGGTTCCAGGCACAGAATCTCTCCCAATTATCCGAATAGGCTTTCCTGGTACTAGGTCTTCTGGCCTCCAGAATGACATCCATAACAGCTTTGGAGAGAGGCATTGCTTGCTTAACTACAGAATTTTCCATGCAGCTAGGTTTAAGGTCTTTAGCTGACTGTGAAGTATCTGACTGTTGTGCTGAGTCAGCAGATGTGGGATTTGAGGCAATATCCAGGGTGGTTTTTGTGCCAAATTCTTTAAGATTGGGTGCCAGTGCTGGTGTGGCCAGTCTGGGGCAATCAGGATCATCTTTGGTTCTTCTTGCCTGGCTTTTATGAGAACCTTTGGAAGGAGAGGTAGTGGAGGGAAAGCGTATACTTGTAGGTTTTTCCAGCTGAATGAGAAAGCATCCACTTTCCATGCTTGTGGATGTTAACTCCTTGTGCAGAATTTCTGTAGCTGGCAGTTCGTTGGGGATGCAAACAGATCTATGTCCGGGCTCCACCACTTCTGTGTTATCATTCTGAATATTTGTGGATTCAATTCCCATTCGTGGGGATCCATGATGTTTCTGCTTAAATCGTCTGCCAATGTGTTTTCCTCTCCTGGCAGGAATTGTGCTAGCAGATGAACTTGATAGTTTAGAGCTGTGTTCCACAAGGTCATGGCTTGTCTGCAGAGGGGGTAGGAGTGAGTGCCCCATTGCTTGTTTATGTACCACATAACTGTGGTGTTGTCTGTTTTTAGTAATAGTTGTCCTGGATGCAGCAAGTCCTTGAAAGCTATAATGGCATTTTGTACAGCTAACATCTCTTTTTGATTGATGTGAAGATGTCTTTGTTCTGCGGGCCACTTGCCCTGAATACATTTTCTTGCCATGTGTGCTCCCCAGGCATAATCCAATGGATCTGTTGTCAGTGTTTGCCTGGCTGTGGGTTGAGTGAAAGGCTGCCCCTTGTTGAGGTGATAAGCTTGAGCCCACCATCAAAACTCCTGTTGAAGGCAAGGAATTAGTGGTATAACTGTTTCCAAACTTTGGCAGTGTTGAGACCATACACTCTTTAGGTACCATTGTAGTTTCCTCATATGCAGTCTGGCATATGGAATTAGTAGTATACAAGATGCCATGTAACCCAAGGCCTGCAGAATTCTTCTTGCAGGGAGTTGGATTTTCGTTGCCATCAATTGAAAGTATTGAGTCAGTTTGTCCTTGCTTGTCTGGCGTGAGATAAGCCATCTGGGCCTTTGTGTTCAAGCTGGCACCCAGGAATATTATCTCTTCTGAGGGCACTAGTTTTGATTTCTTTTCATTTACTGTGTACCCCAGGCAACTTAACTGTTTTACAAATGCCAGATGCTCTAGAAGGATGCCCTTGCTCTCTGCTTGAATCAGGCAGTCGTCCAGGTATGGATAAATTTGAATTCCTTTCTGTCTGCAAAATGCAATTACTGGTGCCAGGCACTTTGTGAAGACCCTGGGTGCAGTAGATAAGCCAAAGTGCAGTGCAGAGAATTGGTAGTGCATCGAACCTGCTATGAATCTGAGGTATCTTCTGCAGTTTAGTCTGATAGGGACATGCAGGTATGCCTCCTTGAGGTCCAAGGTCACGAGCCAAGCTTTCTTGCCCAGCATGGGAAGAAGCTGCTGTAGTGTCAACATTTTGAATTTCGGAACATCCAGGTAAGTGTTTAGAGAAGAAAGATCCAGAATGGGCCTCCAGGATTTGTCCTTTCTGGGAACCAGAAAGAGTTTTGAATAAAATCCTTGTCCTTGCTCTTGTGGTGGTACCTCTTGAATAGCTCTCATTTTCATGAGTTTTGTAATTTGTTTTTGAGCCTCTGCCCATTGATTTGGTGGCAGATTTGGCATTCATTTTAACCTTGGCAGAGTGTGAAAGTGGAACCTGTAATCTTGAGATACAATGTTGAGAACTCATTTGTCTTTGGTGATCCCATGCCAATTGTGACAGAAAAGTGCTAGTTTTCCTCCCAAGGGGCTGCCAAGAGAGAGTTGTTTGGCAGCTGTAATGGGAAGTCATTGAGGCTGCTTTTTATATGGTTGGGGCCTGTCTTCCCCTTCTTTCTGGCCTGGTGGACCCTACTGTCGAGGCCTGTAAGGACCTTGTGGTTGACCTCTACCTCTCGGACATCTGTATCTGCCCCTTTGAGGTCTGTCTGTAGCCGGAAACTACCAATTCTTTGTTGGCCAATTTCTGCTAAATCTTGGTGGCTGAACCTGTAAGAAATCCTTTACCGTGTGCATAGATTTTGCCTTATCCTCCATTTTCTTTAACACCTCTTCTGCCTTAACTCCAAATAACACATCCTGCTGTAAAGGTGCATCCAATAATTTTGCTTTAACATGATCTGGTAACGTTTGTTATTTTAACCAAGTATGCCTTCTAATGACACAGCCTGTAACTGCTGCTCTACAGGAGGCCTCTAAAGAATCAAAACCACATTGCAAAGTATGCTTTCCCACTTGTTCAGCTGCATGCAATAAATCCTGCATTTCTTTAAAATTAGGAGGATATGAATCTGGAAGCAAAAAACACAGCATCAATGGGACCAGACGGTGTCCCGGGCTGCATCCTACATGAACTCCAAGAACAGCTAAACCCAAACATAAAACTACTGTTCAATCTCAGCCTTACTACAGGATACCAGGTTGGCTGGTGAAAGCGCTCAGTCTGTTCTGTTTCGTTCTGGAATAAAAAGAATTTCATCTTCGTGGTTTGGTGTCCTTACCTCCTTGAGTTTGCTGTGGTGGAATTAGTGAAGATTTATGTACCCAAAGAGTGGTGTACAGCAACAGTGGTCCCTCTCCACAAAGGTGGTGTCTCAACGGACCCTGGAAACTATCGCCCCATAAGCCTGACTAGCTTGGTCTGCAAAGCTATGGAAAGGATCATCATGGACCTCATAAATAAACATATTGGGGACCTACAGACACTGGATCCTACCCAGTTCTGCTTTGTTAAGGGCAGATCCTGCCTCTTAAACCTGGTCGACTTCTTTGAAACAGTCAACAAGGCCACTGACGAAGGGAAGGTGGTCCACACAGCCTACCTGGACCTCACAAAAGCCTTCGATACAATACCCCACTCGGGCATTATAGATAAGCTCACCAGCTTAAATATAAACCCCTATGTCACTAGATGGGTTGCAAACTGGCTCAAGGACAGAACCCACATGGTTAGAATTGCTGGAGCCATGTCAGACTCCAAACCAGTTACAAGTGGCGTCCCACAAGGCTCAGTCCTGGGACATCTCTTGTTCGGTATATATTTCTCGGAGGTATAGGCTAACACAGAAGGACTGTGGCTGACCAAGTTCACAGATGACTGCAAACTGGGTGCCATAATCGACTCTCCAGCCGACACAAGCATCCTCCAAAAGGGCCTCATAGAAACAGACAACTGGTGCCAGAGCCATGGCTTCAAGCAAAACACCAAAAAGTGTACAGTCATCCCCTTTGGCAAAAACAAAGTGCCCACAAATTACCACATAGGTGGTAATCCATTAAGTACAGAAGAAGTAATTAGGGACCTGGGGACCCAAGTTGATAGCAATCTCTCATTTGACAACCACGTGGCCAAAGTGGTTAGAAAAACATTTTATATAGCCCACCTAATCATGAAGGAATTCACATCTAGATTAGGGGAGGTCATCGTGCCTCTTTACTCATCCCTCATCAGGCCCATAATAGAGTACAGTGCCCCTTTTGGGATGTACCTTACCAAACACCTGCAGCAACTGGAAAGACCCCAAAAGTACCTCACCAAGAGGATCAAAGGGCTCAAACAGATGCCATATGCTGCCCGGTTAAAGAAACTCTAGCTCTACTCAGTGGCATACCACCTGCTCAGAGGCGACCTGTGCCTGACGTATAAAGCCATGTCCAACCCGGAATTAAGGGACATGCTGCACCTCAAAAAATCCAAATCCCATCAAGCTACACGCCGAGACTTGAACCTCAGCACTGAAATAAATAGGACATGCTGGAGGGACAGATTCATAACCCAAAGGCTCCCTTCACTCTGGAATAAAATCCCAGTCCAGGTTAGTCAGAGTCCCTCATTGACTCTCTTCAAGAGGAATCTTGATGAGTGGATGGGAGATCGTAGGTTTATCCCGGGTATCACTTCTGTGTCACTGTTAGACAGAGGCACAGTATACTAACCTCGAAAAAGGGCATAGCAAAATTAATTTAAAATGGGTGGCGAAAGCCAAACATACTCTGGCTAGGCTTATAAATGCCCTAGGGCAGATAGCCTAGTATGAACCTATGAACCTATGAAATTGGCAATTTTAGGCTCTCATTGCTAAGGTTGCAGACGTACATACTTTCTTTCCCCATCTGTCCAATGCTCTGGAATCTCTGTCAGAGGGGACTGGATTTTTTGCTGATGAGGCCTTAATCCCTTTGGGTCCCTGAGAAATAGTTTCAGGGTCAGCAACAGGGCTTTTATACAAAAATTTGTGAGTCAGGGACTCTGTAGTATCTAAACAAGCTCAAAGAGTGTAGAACAACTGGTAACCAAGAAGGCACAAAGGTAACATAACAGGTAGACTCACAAAACCTTTATTTGTCCACAAATTAATGAATAATCATAAAAATAGCAACTTGGACTGACTTAGCGCTTTCACCCTCATGGGCATCTTCAGAATCAGTTAACTTCAGTAAAAACTACCTTTAAATACAGTTGTTAATTAGTACTTAATTAATCAATGATGAAAAAGCAGGAGGGTAGTTAATTAAATTAAACAATTATCCCCTAAAATTCCTGTTCACCAAACCTTAAAGTACTACACAACAATACCTTATTCACTAGAGTCTCAAGTAAATAATTGCTACCCAGAAAAAAATAAACCAAAATAAAACAATGTAAAAAAACTAAGATGTAAAAAAAAACAAAATGTAATACATTAAGAACAATGTGTACAATAATAAACATTCCATATAAAACAAAAAACATGTCTGTTAATGTTGTTAAAATTAACAGTTATATGTTATATACAAGCTGCCTTGTATCTTAAAATACACGCTAGAGATAGTGCATTATTGATACCAGGAGCATTACTGGTGTCAAGTCTCAGTTGCCAAAGACATTCCCTTATTTTCAACATAGTTTTAAAGTCCCCCCCAAAATCCTTTGTATATAGCCTGTCAATAACAAAAAAAAATAAACTTTTTAAAGTTTAAACAATGATTCGTGTGTAAATGCAATTAATTGGTAGTTTTCTTATTTTTTATGTACCTATAATGTTCTAGTATTCTTTGTCTCAACTTCCTGGTAGTCATACCTATGTAGAACGCTGGGCAAGATGATAAGCAGGTAGCAGCATAAATGACCATACTCGTATTACAGTTACAGTAACCAGGGCTCTTCAAAGTTCTCTTAAAACTACCTAGACAAACATAGGGACCGTCGTTGATAAATTTACAGGCCTTACAATTGCCACACTTAGCCATTGTAGCTGGTCTTTGTCCAAAGGATCTAGGGGTCTTCTCTAGTAGGTCTTTTAAATTTAAACCTCTACTATTAATAAAAGTGGGGCTTTTACCAAGTGTATTATGTAAGTCTACTGGGATAAGGCTTTCCCAAGCACCGTAAATAACATCTTTAACTTCAGGTGCTAGCCTATTGTGTTGTAATACCATTCCTGTTGGCATGTTGTTTCTGTCAGACACTTCTTTATGGTTAGTGACTTTGTCGCATAACCTGTGTAAGTCACGCAAAATTGGAACAAAGTCAATAGACCTTCTTCTAAAAATTTCATGTTGAAGCGACAAGAGTATATCAATGGGATAACCTCTTTGGACAAATAAGTAATTCAATATGTCCAGTTCAACTGTAAAAACATCATCCTCACTAATAATACGGGACAACCTGATCATTTGGCCCTTAACAACATTCCTCTTAACATAGGCAGGGTGACAACTGCTATAGTGTAGAAATGAATTGCTATAAGTTTTCTTTCTGTATAATCTTGATTCTATTTTACCATTTTTAATGTATAGTTGTAAATCCAGATAATCAATGCTCGTCTTACCAACCTTGTGTGTAAATTTCAAGAATGTTGTTGTATTGTTCAAATATAACATAAATTCTTCCAGTTCGTCAAATGTGCCTTTCCAAAAAAGCAAAATATCCAAGAATCTAAAATAAATAGGCATCTTGGCCTTGTAATCAGATGTCAATACAAACTGGTCTTTCCATTGTGCTAAAACGAGGTTGGCATAAATGGGTGCTCATTTAGCACCCATAGCCACCCCTGTGGACTGTCTGTAATACTCATCCTCAAAACCTACAAAGTTGTTCTCCAGTACCATTTGCAACAGGCCCACCAATAGGTCCTTCTTGGTCTGGTGCAAATTGGTATGTTTGTCCAAACTCTTCCTAAACCAGTCAAGCCCACAACCATGGGGAATTACTGAAAATAAACTGATAACGTCAATAGTAACAAACAAAAATTCCAGCAGATCTTCATAGGTCAAAGTTCTGAGGCAGTCCAAACAGAGCCACGAATCTTTTAAGATACATGACAACCTCTCCAAGATGTCCTTGGTCATAATGTCTATATAGGAAGCTAAAGGTTCAGTTTTTGATCGTCTGGCTGCAACTATAGTTCTAAAAGGTGGGTTAACTAAATTTTTGTGAATTTTGGGTATGCCAAAAATGGTGGGCATGACCGGATGTTCTACCGATAGGTATTTATATTCATCAGCATCTATGTTACCTTCACATAGCAACTCATAAAGCATCCAGTCTATTTTGGTGTATGCCCTTCTGGACATCAAATTTAGAAGCTAACTCATATGTGTTGGAGTCATTTAGAATGTTCTGCATCTGCGTTAAATAATCAGTGTTGGTCATGATAACCACTCCTCCACCTTTGTCCGGTTTCATAACCCTATAATCCTTATTACCAGAAAGTTCTTTTAAGCAAAATACTTCTGCAGATGTTAAGTTGTTGTCACATATTGTCTGTCTATTGTCAAGAAGTCGCCTAATCTGTGTTGTACATAAACGTTCAAAAGCCAACACAGCAGGATGGTGTGGGGGTATGAATGTACTACTTCTTCTAATTGTAAATAATTGGACTTCACTGTCAAACCTATGTTTAGTACTAAAAATACTTTTAAATTAAATTTTCTTGTATAGAGCTTTAAATTAACAAGAACCTTACTGATGTCATATTTAAAATCAGGGACAAAAGAAAAACCTTTTTTCAATATGCTATGGTGACTGTCCATAATCTTCAAATTAGAAAAGTTGTAAACATAAAAGGAGTTGTCACCTAAAATAGTAGGACCCTCCTTAGTAATGTTAGCCGAAGGTGAATTTAACATACTGATGGAAGAATGCTGACATGAATCAGTAGGTAAGTCAAAACAAAATACTAGAGAATCAACGGATAAAGAAATACTGGGAGTATTGTCAGTGTTGTCATTCATCTGTTGCGCCAGTTGTTGGTATTGTTGGAAGTGGGGTTCAAAATAGAGTTGTTCCTCCTCTGTCGCCCACCCCTCCAATTGTTCCCTGTGTACCGTCCTGGTTCCTGAGGTGGTCTCTGAACCCCCTGGTCTCGTAGGTTGTCTCAGTTCCTCAATCTGTCTGACCGTCTTAATGGAGGTTGGTTTTCTAAAAAAAACTCTTCTTCCTCCTCTATCCCAAAATGTATCTCATCAATTGCCCCCTCCTCCTCAGTTAACATTGTATTTCTCCTTATGTCCCCATCGTGTTGGACATCCCTGGTCATATTGGGTAAGGGGTAAGCTTTTTTCTCTTTATATTCAGTAGTGTCCCTTAATAGCTTCTTTTGTTTTCTTTCCATACTTGTTTTAACATATCTATCGAGTTCAATTGTAATTCTATCTAATCTACCTTTGTTGCTTTCAAAAGGCAAGTCATTGGTAATACTCTGCTTGAGAGTAAGCAGTTTGTTTTTTAAAACAATCTGTTGTTGTTTCTAATGATAATTCTCATTAAATCCATCCCAGTTCTATCAAAAAGTTCCAACATGTTTTTATATGCCTCAGTGTTTGCCTCAATTCCCATAGGGATTCTATATACTCTCAGACCTTTAGGTACTTGATTAAGTTCTAGTGAACGCTCTAAAAAAAATTACCATCTGAAGCGATTTATATTTTTTAGCTAGCTTCTCAAATTTAAATATCTGTGAGTTGAATGTCCCAGGATTTTCTGATCTATAAGAGTTACCTAATACAGGGGGCACCAAGAAGTTCTCCATGTCAAACATTGATCCTATAGGAATATTGTTAGTAACCACTCTTCCTCTACTGTTATTGTTATCTCCCTGGTGGGTATTGTTCCTTTCCCCTCTTAATGTCTCCGTGTTCACTTGTCTGTCAGCACTGAACACTGGTGGTGTGTGCATAGTAAACAGTTCCACCTGTGTATCTGTTAAACTAACATCTTGAATATTATGTTCTGAGTCTTGTTTGCCTGCAGTAATGTAATAATCTGTCTAGAAATTTCCATATATTGGATCATTAAGTGTTCCATCTTAAATAAAAATATATCTAAAGGAGAAGAAAAATGTAAATTATATATATATATATATATATATATATATATATATAAAACTATTCCTGTCCACTTTCAAATGTTTAATCTTGAGTCTAAATGGGTAATAGTGATAAAAATAAACACTCTATTAGTTAAATCCTCAAAAACCTGTATTAAAAATAAGATAAAATGAATGAAAAATAATAAAATAAAATCAAAGAATAAAAATAATGAAAAATAATATCAGATTTGTGTTGTCAGAATATAACAGTGTCTATCTCAAGAATCTCAAAACAAATATATTATTACAAATGTACTAATCCAAATCACAAATCCACTAATCTATTGCATATATGAAAATGTGACAAAACTAATATGGTGCTAAATTACTCTATATAAAATAATATAGTCAAAAACACTACCAAATGACCCCTCAAGCTGATGTAAAAAAATCCACACCATTCAGTATATCAAGTTTACAAGTGAAAAAAAATTTTTGTTCATAAGTCATAGAAAGGTTATTGTTCGTCAATTCTGTTCAATTGTTTAAAATAAAAATAATAAAATGAAAAAACAACTCACAATTCAAATAAAATAAAACAAATGTTGGAATCATATTGTTATAACCCTCTGAACCACTCAGTGGTTAAATAACCAAACAACAGTGTAGTCAAATTCGGAAGCTGCTTTGCTTCGAAATAGTGTTAATCAAAATACAAAAAATAAACAAATACAGGAATCAGTCCAAAAAAAGAGCGTTCCCTTCGGAAATTGCAAGGCAAAAAGAGTGTTGCAAACCTTAATATCGGGTGGTAAAAGTTGTTGAAAAACAGTTCCTTATTGTCTCGTTGTTTAAACTTTAAAAAGTTTATTTTTTTTTTGTTATTGACAGGCTATATACAAAGGATTTTGGGGGGGACTTTAAAACTATGTCGGAAATAAGGGAATGTCTTTGGCAACTGAGACGTGACGCCAGTAATGCTCCTGGTATCAATGATGCACTATCTCTAGCATGTATTTTAAGATACAAGGCAGCTTGTATATAACATATAACAATGTTAGTTTTAACAACATTAACAGGCATGGTTTTTGTTTTATATGGAATGTTTATTATTGTACACATTGTTCTTAATGTATTACATTTTGTTTTTTTTTTTACATCTTAGTTTTTTTACATTGTTTTATTTTGGTTTATTTTTTTCTGGGTAGTAATTATTTACTTGAGACTCTAGTGAATAAGGTATTGTTGTGTAGGACTTTAAGGTTTGGTGAACAGGAATTTTAGGGGATAATTGTTTAATTTAATTAACTACCCTCCTGCTTTTTCATCATTGATAAATTAAGTACTAATTAACAACTGTAATTAAAGGTAGTTTTACTGAAGTTAACTGACTCTGAAGATGCCCTTGAGGGTGAAAGCGCTAAGTCAGTTCAAGTTGCTATTTTTATGATTATTCATTCATTTGTGGACAAATAAAGGTTTTGTGAGTCTACCTGTTATGTTACCTTTGTGCCTTCTTGGTTAGCAATAATAATATGCTGGACAGGAGAAGAAAGGAAAGGATTCCTGGAAATCATGGGAATTGGAGAAGCCATGCAGTGAGCTTGAGATGTTAGAGATTCGGAAGAACTATGACCTCCGGGGTGAGTTAGCAGATCTGGAACTGGGTCCAAAATCCATGGTTTCTGTATTTGATGAGGCCAAAGGAAGGGAAGCCAAACTTGTCGAGGCCAGAAGGGGACAATGAGGATTTATGAATTCTACATCTTTTTGACTTTCTTTAGGAATCATGATATGAGAGGAGTTGGGGGAAAAGGCATATAGCAGACCGGGAGGCCAATCATGGAGAAAAACATCACTGGGTGACTCCCCAGGAGGTGGGATTAGGGCAAAGTAACTTCTGCACTTGTTGTTCAGGGGACAGGCAAAGAGATTGCAGCAAAGTTGGCCCAATGGCAAAAAATCTTGTTCGCCACTACAGGAGAGACCACTCATGAGGCATTAGAACAGTCCTGCTCAATTTGTCCGCTATCACATTCGAACTTCCCGGAATGTGCACTGCTATCAGAAAGTGGTTGAAAGAAATCGCCCATTGTCAAACTCCGAGTGCTTCCCAACATAGTGGGTAATATTTGGTTCCCCCTTGTTTGTTTATATACCAGACTAAAAATATTTTGTCTCTCTGAATTGCTACTGTCCTGAGAGGAAGGGCATCTTGGAATGCTTGCAATGCTAACAGCACTGCCCTCATTTCCAGAACACTGATGTGCAAGTCGGCTTCCAATTGGGACAACATGCCTTGGACTGTCTTTCCCAGATAATTCCCCATCTGGAAAGCATCTGTGGTCACTATGGCTTGGGGCTGAGGAAGGACGAATGGCCAGCCCAATAGAATCTGGTCGAAGTGTATTCACCACTTGAGATCCTGTTTGAAACAGCTGGTAGTCAACACTAGATGAGACATTGGTTGATGTATTAGAGACCATTGGGATGCTAGTAACCACTGCAGGATTCACACATGAAACCTCGCTAGGGCAACCAGAGTGACTGATGCAACCATAGAGCCTAAGGTTTGAAGGACAAGTTTCGCTGGAACCCTGTTGCTCTGGAGAATTTGCCTGACTTCGACTCTGATGCTCTGTAGTTTTCTGGAGGGAGAGACGCAATCCCTGAGATGGTATCTAAATGAGCACCGATGAAATCCAGTTGCCGAGAAGGCTGAGGCTAGACTTTTCAAAATTTATTGTTATGCCTAGAGACGTGCAAATATTTATAGTGTAATCTCCTGCCTGTTCTAAAAGATGCCTGGTGGTAGCGGTGAGGAGCCAGTCATCGAGATATGGAAAGACTCGAAAATGTTGCAGTCTGTGATGAGCTGCAACCAATGCCAAGCATTTGGTGAACACCCTGGGGGATGTGGTGAGACCAAAGGGCAGTGCTCTGAACTAGAAATGACTGGCCCCTAGCCGGAAGCCTAGAAACCTCATGGAGCTTTTTTCCCATTTTTATGTGGTAAAAAACATCTTGGAGGTCTATAGAGCACACCCAGTTGCTTTTTTTCCAAAAAAGGAAATATGGATTGAACAAAGACCATCCAGAATTTGCTTTGCTGAACTGCCTTGGTGAACTTAAGATCCAAAATGGGTCTCCAGTATCCTGTTTTTCTGGGGCACTAAAAAGAATCTTGAGTAAACTCCAGATCCTGTTTGGTCTTGTGGGACTTTTTGGATGACTCTTTTTCTGAGCAGTTTTTGAATTTCTAAGACTGCTGCTTTCCTTCGATTGGGTGGAACACCTGGGAGTTTTTTCTGCGGTTTGGGACTTACAGATAGTGGAATTTTGTAACCTCTGGATATTATCCCATGCACCCATTTGTCTGAAGTTATCAACTGCCAAGCAGGTAGATGCAGGAATAATCACCCCCCCCCCCCACTGCCTCCAGAGGAAGGCAATCGGGCCCCCATTCAGGGATGCTGATAGGAAGTTCCAGAGAAGGATTCGCTGGACACCCTGATTCTGTAGTTCATTTCTGCCACCAGGCGGTGTCGTCCATTGCTTCCCCCTCTGTCCCGGGGAAGTCTTTACCATGAAAGGCCCTCTTGGAAAGGGCCTTTGGATTTTTTTAAACCATAGTCTTCCACTTCTTTGGTTCCTAGAATAAGGCCTCCAAGGAGTGGAGAAATGTATTCCTATGGCAGATAATGTCTTACCATCCTTCTCACAGCTGGCTAGAGTGTCTTTTCCCTTTGGGCCAAAAAGGGATCCGTCAAAAGAGGCACTGACGAATGAATCTTTAAATGGCTCTGCAAAGTCACAAAAGTGCATCGAAGAATGCCTTCTAATGGCTATGCCTGAACCCGCTGCCCCAGTCATCCCTTTGGCTGCATGGGCAATGAGCCTCATGGACGAGTTGGAGATAGCATCAAGGGTTTGCAAGCTGCGAGGAAACCTCGTCACAGACCTCTTCAGCCACTGCTCCTAAGAGAGTATTTGAAAGTTCTTTAATCAAATCTCTCTGTAATCTGGTAAAGTGTGCCATATAATTCAAGGACCTTAAAGCAAAGGTCTTTGATGCATAAACACGCTTCCCAAATCTATACAACATCTTAGACTCCTTGTTAGGAAGATGGGTAGTCGGACTCTCTTTTGCCAGTTGCTTTTTGTTGGAGGCTGCTATTATCATGGCATCAACAGGAATCCCTTTAGACCAATGTCGTTCATTAGGTGCTGACAATATCCGGTCAGGTCTCTGAAGGACTGACTCTATGGAGTTGGGCATCTTCCAAGCCCACTGAGCGATCATTTTAGAGAGATCACCAGCGGGCAAAGAGATCCAAGAAGTAGAGGGCTGGGCACGAAAAGCCTCCAGGTATACAGACTCCTCCTAGGAAGGTTGCATGGAGGACCAGCCACCCCACTATTTCAGGATTTCTAGGATGTCCTTAATGGAATCAACATCAGGGGGTGACCTGGGAGAACCTTCCCCTTCATCAAAATTAGTATCTTCTGTGAAGAACTCTTTCGGGGAGTCCAGGTGCCTCCTCTTGCACATCTTCTTCCAAGGGACTTCCTCAGGGGGATGATCTGGAGAAGTGTCCAAACAGGAGACCACTAACAGGGGTGAGTCACCTGAGACTTTTGTGCCCTCTGTCCTGGGGGTGAGACTGATGACAGCTCAGTTCTAGAGGAGATAGAAATCTGTCCCAACAGGGATGGCAAAGACAGTGTCCCCAATGGACAATGCCTTCTCCATTATCCTAAAGGCTGCCCCCCTCCCCGTAGAGGGATGGGAGCCCAGAACCGGGGTCACATCCCACACCTTGGAGGCAGCCTCTGGAACAGAAGCCTGGGTCGATCTTACAAAGGCCGATATGCCGAGGGACATGGACTGTTCCAAGTGAAAAGAAATCGATCCAAGCCCCTCGGACCCATACCAGAGAATCACGACCCTGGGAGATCTTCGGTGCCAAAGGCTTGGAGGAAGTCAAGACAACTCTCGGAACTGGAGACAAGGAAGCTACCGGTACCGAAGCAGTCAATGGTGGAGGAGTCAGAACCGAGGGCTCCTAGGTCTCAATTGGAGTTGGAGGAGGAGGATATGGGGGAGTTATAGCTAGGCTAGTTCCAAGGCCAGCATGGCTAGGAACCGAGGGCAACCCATAGCCGTAAGGAGCTGATCCACCAATCTCAATATGTCGGCCTCAGATTCTTAGTAGATCAAATGAAAGATGAGGACGGAGATCTCGGGGGTCTCGGTTCCAAAAATGGACTGGGTGTTGTATCTCCGAATGGCTCAATGGATGGTGAGTATTTAGTTTGTGGTAGCTGAGGTGCTGAGGAATCTGCCGGTGCCGAAGCAAAAGTTGTTTTTGCTTCAGAGGGGAGCTTGGGTTTCGATGCAGGTAAATCCTCTGGTGCTGAGGAACTTTAAGTACCGAGGACGATTTAGGTAATTTCTTTGTCAGTTCTGAAGACCTTAGAACCGAAGAAGCTCAGGTCTAGGCTCAGTCAGACAAGGCCTCTTCAAAGTTAGTTTTAAGAAGTCCTTTTAGAATTAACTTGTTCTTTCTTTCTGTCAGAGTTCAAGTGGAGAACCCATGACAGATTGAACAGTCCTCTTGTAAGCGTATTTTCCCCAAACAATAAACACATAAATAGTGGCTGTCCGAATTAGGCATATTGCCTTCACATTTTTGACACCTTTTAAATCCTGAGGTGCCTTTACTGGACGTAGCAGGTGAACTTTGCTTTTGATTGGCCATTGTAAGCAAAGAAAAATAACAGTCGCTACAGTTGCGCGACACAGGAGATAAGAGAATCAATGATTTTTTTTTTTAAGCTATAGAAGGAAGGAAGGAAGAAAATTATAGAAAAACAATACCAGCAATGGTAATTAGGATACCTAAAGGTAATATAAAGAAGTACCAGCAATGGTACTTAAGTTCTACCAATGGTAGGAAAGAAAAGAGATGGGCAGAAAGAAGGTAAGTGATAAAGCTAAGAGGAGCGGGTAGACAGCGTGAAAGGAAATAGACAGAAAATTCTATTAAGAAATAAAGAATGAATAATAATTAAGGAAAATTAAAACATACTCAATGAAATAGCCAAGGCTCGAGAGAAGAAAGCTAATACATCTGGTGGGCAAAGCAGCAAATGAGATCTGAGGTAATCTCTGTGAGGAGCATTATGGGTAGTGCCTGGCTTGAGAGTTTGGAGAGCACAAGCTGGAAGATATGGCCGAGTTGGTTCAGAGGTTCGGAACCAAACCCACCGTCAAGGACTGTGTGAAGACTGGCATCAGATTCATGGTTTGGATCTCTATGAAGCTGGGTCCGACAGGTCTTTACCCTCTTTGGGTAATACAGCCACCGCAGCTTTCTTCCAATATACCAGTGCTTCCTCTCTTTTTAAAATACTATTAAACAAAATATTCCAGATCTTTAACACTTTCTTCCCTAATTTCCAAACTTCCACAAGAATTGCATCTGTTTGTGGAGACTTCCCTGCTGAGTGATTATCCATCTCATCTCTTCCTATATTAGCTATATGTTGCCGAGCCTCAACTTCCTCTAACACTGGCATAATAAATCTTCCATAAATATTTCCAAATGTGCTATTTCTTCGTTTCCACATTCATCTGCTTTATAAACATTTTTATTTATTTATTGCATTTGTTTACCTGGTAGTTTTCAGCGGAGACCTGGGGAGAAAAGCTCCACAATATTACTTATAAAATATTAAAAGAAATACAGACATTTATACAATACAATTTTCATAAAATTTCTAAACTATTTCTAACACAGCTGTAGTTGTTCTTGGGTCGTTTGGCTTATCCCGGTTAGGGGTCACCACAGCGGAACTCCGGTCCGCTAATGATTGGTAGTTGATTTTTACATGCCGAGTTACCAGCCCTGATGCACAACCTTCAACGAAGGCACGCCCATTCACGCATGCCTCCACACAGTAGATGCTCTAGCTGAGAATTGAACGCGACGTCTTGCTGTGAGGCAACAACGCTACCGTAGCTCTGGTTATTTATCTTGTATAGGCTCCCTAGGTTTGGCGACAAACTCTTTCTACCTTCTGTTGCCTAAGTCACTGTGCTAAAAGTTTTTCTATTCTGGAGTTGTCAAAATAGTTAAGGTGCACCTGCATCTTAACTGATAATTTAATAACTGTTTAAAAAAATCATTGCTGCAAATCCATGTTTTTTTTTTCTCTGTTGAAACATTGCCTGTGATTCTTAAGAACTCAGGCAAGAAGAAATAAAAAGAACTTAGGAAAGAGAAAAATGTATGAGGAGCAAGAAATTACAGTTTTTGAAGTATGGGCTCTGTTTTGAGGCATCTCCATAACGTCAACAGCCTTAGCTTGCTGGTAAAAAAAAATAGCAGATAAGTTTATTTATGAGACTTTATTCTACTTAAAATCTTTCCTCCAGGGAAAAGGTTAAGCAAGACTACCCCACTGTTGAAGGACTGGATGTTGTTTAGAGGAACATTTTTCCTCGGAAAGTGAAATGATGATAGAAATGGGAGATGTGCAAGCACGGTCTAGCTCAGTATGCCTCCTGCTTTAGGGAGATACCTAACTAGATATTTTAAAACCACAGGGTTCAAGTATTTCTTCGGCATGAATCTATCTATTTCTTCCTTATTCGCATATCACTCCTCTGAAAGCCAGTCACATAACTCAGATATGATACACAATTAATGGGCTGGTACTGTTGTATATTTGACCGTGTGCACTTAGGCCCTAGCAGGGGTGTCCAACCTTTTGGCTTGCTGGGGCCGCACTGAGTGAACAGAAACGGTCTTGGGGCCGCATATAAAATATATCATATAGTTAACTCTTTCGTTGCTCCGGAAGACCACAGTTGACCTCCTGGCTGTACTGTAGGTGCATTTGAACAATGAATAAATGTAATAAATGCCTAATATTTGCCTTAAAATTCTCTAATCTAGCAGTTAACTCTAACATCTTAGTTAATATATATATATATATATATATTTTTTACAAATAAACAGATATTCACGAAAGCACTAGCATTTCTCACTGGGAAAACCATTCCAGCAGTCCAACTACGTAACATGTCAACATCAGCAGTCCTACAATACTATAATCCACAAAAATAACCCAACAAATTTGCAATAAAGTAAAGAATTCACATTACTAACTTATTAAAACAATTCTGAATAAACTACAAGAGGGTCTCACCCAAAGAAATAACTGGTGCCAGAAATATGGCCTCAAGCTAAATGCCAAAAAATGCATCATCATCCCCTTTGAGGAGAGTGATGTCCCTACAAATTATCACATTAATAACAATGTTGTAAGCACGCAATAAGTCGTATGGGCACCCAAGGTTGATAGAAACCTGACTTTTGACCACCACGTTGTCTCCGTTGTAAGGAAAGCTTTTTACATGGCCCACTTCATTAGTAAGGGTATCTCATCCAGGGACAAGGAGGTCATAACATCCCTAGAACCATTATTGAGTGCAGTGCTCCTTTTGGCATGTGCCTCAGCAAAACACCCTGCCAAAAGAAAGACTACAACCATTTCATTACAAGTCAAAGGACTAAGTTCACTTAGTTATTCAAACAGACTAAAAAGCTTCTTGCTTTCCTCTGTCTCTCACTGGCCCCTATAAATTTCATCATTGGCTTGCTTTCCAGGCTAAGAAAGATCCTGCCTTAAGAGACTTCCTCTACCTCAGAAATACTGGCTATACTTAAAACGCTCACTACAAAGACCACAGCCTTCACTGCAACATAAACAAGCCACTTTTTATGGACAGGTTCTTGACACAAAAACCTTCAACTTCTGTAAAAAGCTCCTCTCATTATCAAACAATGTAGTTCAGCAACACGATGGCTGGATGGATAGCCATAAATGTAGTCCTTGGGTAAGTAGCATAACCTTCATCAAACCAGATGGAAAATCCACATACTAACCTTTCCCAGCTGGATGGCTAAGATCTAATATTGGTTACTCAAGTCTAGTTGCCCAAGAAGAGGGCCATGTTTAACTAAGAATTCCATTTGCAAAATTATATTCAGTATACATATTAAATCTCTCACTCTTATACACACACACACACACACACACACACACACACACACACACACACACACACACACGCACACACGCACACACACGCACGCACACACACACGCACGCACGCACAAAAAAGCCCCTACTTGTAAAATAGGCAACCTCAGTAATCACATGACACTCATTCACTGAATGAAATTGTCTGGAAGTCAAAATATCTGAAAAAAAAAAATCATAATAGAGATGGCTTCATCCATGTAATTTCCCACCACCAAAAGGACCATCAATAAATCAACAAACAACTGCTCGGCAAAAAGTAAATAAATAAGAAAACCATAAACTATAATGCTACATATACTGGTGTAAACATATAACTTGTGTCAATCCCCAGGTTAATCCATACCAAAAGATTGTTTCAGAGCTTCAGCTATGTACAAACAGCTTTTTCCTAAAAGCTTTACTCATTGATATTTGCCCTGCTGTAATTATAACTGTTAAAAAATGTTTTTAAGTTTATTCTGTACCTCAATGATTCTCACTGTTATGAGATGTAATCTTTGCCATATTGTACGAGTACTACATCCATAATTTGCTGTCTCTCTTTCTCATGTATTGTATTATATTGTTTTGTGTTATTTTTGGAGCTTTCCTCCCCGGGCCTCTGCTGAAAATGGACCTGTGTCCAGTCGACTTTCCCGGTAAACAAATGTAAAATAAAATAAAATAAATAAAAATAAACTTCCTCCAATCTAAAGCCATTTGACATTCAGACATTTTAATTTGTGCAGAAGTTACTCACATACTGACAGTTTACTGAGCTGTAATGCTGACCTTCACTTTTGAAAAAAACAAATTCCCAGACTTTGTCAATAGCTCAAAGTGTACAGAGGATTATTTATTTATTATATATTTATTTATTTTAGGGAAGAGTTAAGACAGGCACTGGGAGGCAGTAGAGAGTTACCGAACAGCTGGGTAACTACAGCAGAACTAGTAAGGGAGACTGCTAGAAAGGTGCTTGGTGTGACATCTGGACAGAGGAAGGAGGACAAGGAGACCTGGTGGTGGAATGAGGAAGTACAGGAGAGTATACAGAGGAAGAGGCTGGCGAAGAAGAAGTGGGATTGTCAAAGAGATGAAGAAAGTAGACATGAGTATAAGGAGATGAGGTGCATGGCAAAGACAGAGGTGGCGAAATTTAAGGATAAGGCGTATGGAGAGTTGTATGAGAGATTGGACACTAAAGTGGGAGAAAAGGACCTGTACCGATTGGCTAGACAGAGGGACAGAGCTGGGAAAGATGTGCAGCAAGTAAGGGTGATAAAGGATAGTGAGGGAAAGGTACTCACAAGAGAGGAGAGTGTGTTGAGTAGATGGAAAGAGTATTTTGAGAGGCTACTGAATGAAGAGAATGAGAGAGAGAGAGAAGGTTGGATGATGTGGGGATAGTGAATCAGGAAGTGAAACAGATTAGCAAGGAGAAAGTAAGGACAGCTATGAAGAGGATGAAGAATGGAAAGGCTGTTGTCCCAGATGACATCCCAATGGAAGCATGGAGGTGCTTAGGAGAAATGGCTGTGGAATTTTTAACTAGATTGTTTAATGAAATTTTGGAAAGTCAGAGGATGCCTGAGGAGTGGAGAAACAGTGTTTCGGTACCTATCTTTAAGAATAAGGGTGATGTGCAGAGCTGCAGTAACTACAGAGGGATAAAATTGATCAGTCACAGCTTGAAGTTATGGGAAAGAGTAGTAGAAGCTAGGTTAAGAAGGGAGGTGATGATTAGTGATCAGCAGTATGGTTTCATGCCAGGAAAGAGCATTACAGATGCAATGTTTGCTCTGAGAGTGTTATTGGAGAAATACAGAGAAGGTCAGAAGGAGTTGCATTGTGTCTTTGTAGACTTGGAGAAAGCATATGACAGGGTGCCTAGAGAAGAGTTGTGGTACTGTATGAGGAAGTCGGGAGTGGCAGAGAAGTATGTAAGAGTGGTACAGGATATGTACGAGGTTAGTGTGACAGTGGTGAGGACTGCAGTGGCAGTGACAGATCCCTTTAAGGTGGAGGTGGGATTACATCAAGGATCAGCTCTGAGTCCTTTCTTATTTGCAGTGGTGATGGATAGGTTGACAGATGAGATCAGACAGGAGCCCCCGTGGACTATGATGTTTGCAGATGACATTGTGATCTGTAGTGAGACTAGGAATCAGGTTGAGGAGACTCTGGAGAGGTGGAGATATGCTCTAGAGAGCAGAGGAATGAAGGTCAGCAGGGCTAAGACAGAATATATGTGTGTAAATGAGAGGGAGTGTAGAAGAATGGTGAGGATGCAGGGAGTAGAGTTGGTAAATGTGGACGAGTTTAAGTACTTGGGATCAACAGTTCAGAGTAATGGTGAATGTGGAAGAGAAGTGAAGAAGAGAGTACAGGCAGGTGGAATGGGTGGAGAAGAGTGTCAGGAGTGATTTGTGACAGACTGGTACCAGTAAGAGTGAAAGGGAAGGTCTACAAGAGGGTAGTGAGACCAGCTATGTTATATGGGTTGGAGACAGTGGCATTGACAAAAAGGCAGGAGTCAGAGCTGTATGTGGCAGAGTTAAAGATGTTAAGATTTGCACTCGGTGTGACTAGGATGGATAGGATTAGGAATCAGTATATTAGAGGGTCAACTCATGTTGGACAGTTTGGAGACAAAGCAAGAGAGAGATGAGATTGCGTTGGTTTGGACATGTGCTGAGGAGGGATGATGGGTATATTGGGAAAAAGATGCTAAGGATGGAGCTGCTAGGTAAGAGGAAAAGAGGAAGGCCTAAGATAAGGTTTATAGACGTGGTGAGAGAGGACATGCAGGCGGTTGGTGTGACAGAGCAAGAAGCAGGGGATAGGAAGAAATGGAAAGAGATGATCCGGTGTGGCGACCCCTAACGGGAAAAGCCGAAAGATAATGATGATGATATTTATTTATTTTTGGAAAACATCTTTAAAACTGTTAAATTGATTACACACCCAGAAACACAGAAAAGTTATTCTGATTATGTAAACCACAGACTGCTGCAAGAAATCAGTCACATTAGCACTCTATGCTTATGTCCGAACAGATGAATCATACCTGTCAATTCTAAAAGAAGTAAAGTAGCTTAATAAGAAAGTTATTTGCAAGGTTACATGGCAGTTTATATTGGAAATAAGCAGAGCTATTAAAAAGGCTCTGTTTTTCATAATTATGCCGAAAAGTCTTCCAAGGTAAATGCAACTTCTGATTTAGTATGGAACCATACCTCTCAACCTTAGAGCAATAAATCTGGACAAAGCAAAAAATAAAAGTGGGACACAGGCTACAAATAGTTAAGCGTCGCAGACACCATTGAAACAACTGTAGCTGCAAACATTATACATCACTTATAATCTTTCTATCCCATTATTATCAGTTAAACATTATATGGTTCATTCAGTCCTGTCTTCTTTTGCATCAAAGAAAACCATGCTTTGAAATGACAAATGCATTAAAAATAATAAAACACATTGCATCAACATCCTGCAACTTCCTACCTGCAAGCAACCACAGAGCTTTCACTTAAACTAGGGCTGCTTGTTTCCCCAGAATGACAGTTCTCCCTAATTAAGTCTAATGTTATACAATCTACCAGTATCTGGACTACCTGAAATAAATTAAATTATGGCCTGTAAATTGAAAGTACACTTTGTTTAATTAAACTATATTTCTAAGCCCACTTACTATATTTTCAGTAACATCCCAATATCCATTTCCAGGTCACTTTACAAGACATTGGCAGTGGTAGACTTGGCATCCTTCAGAACCCCACAGGCCCACGCTAATACATTGTCCATTAAATGTAAATATCCATCCACTGTAAATGGCAAGAAGCTATGTCTTAAAAAATCTACTTCTGGCATGCGTACCCAAGTATTAGGTTTTGAAACAAAGAAACATATTCTCCACATTCCGTATGTCTCTGTCTTTAATAATCATCTACTGTTGCAGCACTCCCAACACATAAGCACACACATACACACTAAAATCCCCAACATTTAAAAAATGACATTGTGCCCACTTGATTTGTCAGTATTGATGATCCGCCAAAGCTATGCTTACTGTTGTCCAATCTACCACTGCTTAGAACCCACCAATGAAAAAACAGTACTAGGTGCTTTTTTCTTTGTCTGAAAAAGAATACAACTTTTTATGCTACAGTCCCACATAGTCAGTCCACTACTGACCCATTAACCCTAGGCTGCTGTCTCATTCTTACTCCCTGGAACTGCATTACCTTGGATGACCACTTTTATTTCCTAAGCAAAAGAAACAAATTGGAAGATGAGGCAAAAATCCAGACATTCTTTGAAAATCCATACAGTTAAGAAGTACGAGTTCATGTTCAATACAACACTCTCCCTGTCAGGAAAGCCGCAATTTAATGAAAGTGTACTCTTAATGTATGACATATTTGTGAGCTAACTTGTTTGTGTTCAGTAGGTAGACTGATCATTGTTAGCCTCTTTGTGCATGTGTCTCTCTCTGTCATGCACACATATACACACACACACACTCTTCTACTTTCATGCACACAATTCTGCTTTCATGCATGCACTCACTCACTCCGTACTTACCTATTAACACAGGTAATTGCTGTCCCTTTCAAAGGCAACAGCGGCACATCCATACAAGAGTCCCTCTTCAGCGAGAACACACACACACACTGATTGTTCAGCGCAAAATAATGGCATAAACACATTGACCCTTTTTTGGCTCAAAAACAAAACTAGAAGGGTGCTTTGGCGCATGTGCATACCGACATTAGCGTTACAGGTCACGGGAGCGAAAAACACAAAACAAAAAATGGTTTTGGGACATGCGTACATCGATGTTGCAGTTAGAGGTTGAGGGCCGCATAGAAGAGCTCTAAGGGCTGCATGCGGCCCGCGGGCCGCAGGTTGGACACGTCTAATTAGGGTTTTTAATTGATTTAGATGAACCACCAAGAGAAATAATTAAACATCATGTGCAACTTTTTTTTTTGCACTCACCTGCAGTCTTTCTTCTGGGATGAGTGGATGGATTCCTGCTCTACAAATCCAATTTGCTGGAAATTCTGTTTTATTTAGTGTTATTTCCTGCTTGCAAACTTTGGCTTTTCACAGACTTATGAGAGCAGTACTTCCTGTCTTCATGTCATCATGCCCACTGTTTTGATGATGCAAAGCTGGATTTTTTCCTGCACTTCCTAAAGTGGTAGGTTGGGTCTCATTTTTTTTTTTCGTAAATAAGTAAATATCCTGGTAATGCTGCACATAGTGGAACAGCATGCATTTTCCAGACTAAGTGATATATGAAACTCTAATAGCTAGCACTAGTGTCAATGTAATTCTCATTGATTTGCAAGAAAACCTAATATTTTATTAGGGATGGCTAAAAATAAAGCAAAATCAGGGATGTTCTGCAAAAGGCATGGACAGATGAAAGGTAGGATTTAGGGCCATTAAGCAAAATCAGGGACAATTAAGAGTTATGGCCTTTGTGATGTGCCTGTGTGGCAGTTAAAACAATTTTCACATAAAAGGAATGCAAAATGCATGGGGCATGATGATCACATTAACCAACTTGTAACTAACCTTAAACTTGATAATTAGGCAAAAAATAGTAGTAGTACTGCCTCTATCTGAAAACCCTCTCTCTCTATGCCTTTCTCCCTTTCACTCATTATGTAATGGACACTGATGACCCCAACTTGATGTCAGTACATCAACAAGGATGTAGAACTTCCTGCACAGTAATCATTGTGAGCAGAGCATGTTATGGCTACGGAGGGTACTTTCTGGAAGAGATCTTCTTTACAAAGAAAAATTACAATGTAAACAAATGACAGTCAAGGTAAGCAATTAATGAATAAAAAAAAAAAAGTTATTTTGAGAACAGATAAGCTACCTTGATTTTGTCAGTTTGCATAAGATCTTTAAAGCTGCTCAAAGACAGGTTAAGAGGAAAAGTTGAGTAACTTAAAGGACAGTTGCAGGGAGACCCAAATGAGTTGGGTAAAGTACGGGGGTGTTTTTAAGGCTTCTCTATTTTACAAGCTCAATACTTATATTTGAATCCGGGAAAATGAAAGCAAGAAGCTCCACATGAGGAACTTTGAGTTGGTTCTGTGCTCTCTTGAGGGGGCTTTCCCAACCTCAGGTTGCAAACTAGGAGGTGCGATGGCAGGTATTAAAGGATGACATTATTTCATCACTGATTAAAAGTTTGACTAGATTAGGAATACAGTTAACATCAAATATTTTGATTCCACCCCTGTTGCTCGGAGATCTTTGTCTATGAGGCCAAGCAGTCAAACAGTGAGGAGATTTTTACAGCTGCAATACCATTCGACTCAGGAAATACTGAGTCTTCTAAATTACATAATTTAGAAACATCTGCCCTCAGGTTGAGCCATCTCCTAAAGGAATACCTCAATGATCTGCCAATACCAAATCTCTCTAGGAGCAGAAAAAAGCCATTTTGGACCCTATTAATAAAGTGCACATTGCCAAGATCCTCAGACAGGTGAAAAGAAACAAGACCCCTGGGAGTCGTGGCATACCTTTTGCTGTATGGCTAACAATAAACGTAGCACTTACTAGGTTATGTCTTATACATTGCTAATGCAGTACTTTGTGTGTGGAGGGGGCTGATTCTGCAAAGCTGAAGACAGACAAACATATCTGTTGTTCTAGAACCTGACTCAGACCCTATGATTGCACATTTCTATCAGCCAATATTAGTCAAACACAGGTTATAAATTGTTTAGGGATATAATTTTGGTCAGTACAGCTCCTATACCATTGTTAGTGGGTGTTTACCAAATGGGATTCTTAGGCAAAGGCACATTTCCAATGATACTGTAAGAACCTTACTGTTAATGGGGCATGCAATAGCAGGGGCCAGATACTAAAACAGCATTTGACAGGACAGACTGGACCTACCTATTTACAGTATTAGAGATATTAGTTTTCTCACATCAATTGTTCCCCCTCCTGTGGAGTGTGTAAATGAGAGAAAAGTAAAACTGAATTCTGCCTCTCTGAACCTTTTACAATCAGTCATGGGATGAGGCAGGACTGCCTTCTGTCTTGTATTCTGTTTGCCATTCACATGGAGCTGATTATGATAAGGTTGTATTAGGCAGAGTGGTCTATATGGAAAAAACAGATAAAGATTTATACAAAGTATTCAATGAACTCAGGGTTTTTGGCCAGCTTTCTGTGTACAAAATTAATAAAATGAAAACTAAAGCTATAGCTATAAACTTGATACCTGGTTAGGTTTGGCATACACCATTCTGATAGTCTATGAAGTACTTTGGATTTCCCTAGGTGATTCAATGCAGCATAGGGACAGTTAGCATTGGATTTACGGAGCAGAGTAAATCAAGGAGTTTGTTAAGGGACTAGAAGACATTAGGTTTGGATTTTCCACAACAAACTAGAAGCTTTATCAATAATGCTACTGCCCTTTTATTACACCTGTTGCAGTATAGTACAGTTGTGTACACTTACCATAAATGTATATGTTCGAGTGTATTCACTGCTGCAGTCATTACATTTGGGTAATCCTGCTGGCAGGTTGCCCTCAGCCTGCTTGAATTCCAAAGTCTTGGGTCCTGTGTCAGCTGCTGTCGCCCCTTCCCTGACATCAGGCCGTCAGGGGTATAAAAGAAGCAGCTGACGCCATTTTCTTCAGTTTTTCTTGCCCCAGATGTCAGGTGCCCCCAAAAAAGGGTAGCCAAATTTTATATATATATATATATATATATATATATATATATATATATATATATATATATATATATATGTGTGTGTGTGTGTGTGTGTGTGCTGTGGTAGCATTGTCGCCTCACAGTAAGACGTTGTCCAGTTCGATTCTCAGCTAGAGCATCTTCTGTGTGGAGAGATATGCGTGAACGGGCATACCTTCGTTGAAGGTTGTGCGTCAGAGCTAGCAACTGCATGTAGAAATCTACTGCCAATCATTAGCGGACTGGAGTTCCGCTTTGGTGACCCCTAACCGGGAAAAGCCAAAAGACACAACATATTCAGAAATACACCAATATAAATTTTACCTTCATCTATAAGGAAATACACCACATACGTTAGTATAAATCAGAGAAGGAAAGATAAGATCCAAAAGAAAAAAGGGGGAAGGTGGGTGGGTAACCTGGACTGGAACAGTGAATACACTCAAACATCTACATTTATGGTAAGTGTACACAACTGTACTATGTTCTTCGTGTTTCACTGTTGCAGTCATTACATTTGGGTAGAGTCCCAAAGCTATGGTTGGGAGGCTGGAACTAGACATCAGTAGGAGCAGCTATGAGGCCCTGCAGAACTGCAGTGGCAAAGCCTGCCCTGGATTTAGAGTAGAGTGGCAGATGATAATGCTTTGTAAAGGTGTGCACTGAACTCCAAGTAGCCGCCTCTAAAATGTCTGTGGTTGGAACTCCCCTGAGAAAGGCTGCTGAGGTGGCTGCCTCTCTGGTGGAATGAGGCCTAATGCCCTTAGGCACTGGTTTGCCATGGTGTAAGTAGCAGAAACAAATGCAGTGGCCTAACCACTTAGATATAGTCTGCTTTGAGATGGGCTTTCCTTGTGATCCTGCAGCATATGCCACTAGTAATTGCTCTGTCTTTCTGAAAGCTTTGGTTCTGTCCAAGTAGAATCTAAGCTGTCTGTGTATGTCCAAAGAATGCAGATTTCTCTTCCCCTTGTTCTGTGGATTTGGGTAAAAGGTTGGCAGATGGATGGCTTGGTTCAGAGCCGCACTGGACACCACTTTAGGCATAAATGTTGGGTTTGTCCTCAGGAAGAACCTGTCTGGATGAAAAATGATGAAAGGTTCCACAGCCATGAGTGCCTGTAGCTCTGAAACTCGTCTTGCAGAAGTAATTGCTAAGAGCAGAGCTGTTTTCCAAGATAAAAACTTCATATCAGCAGTAGCAGCTGGCTCAAAAGGAGGCAGGGTGAGCTTTTCCAATACATAGTTGAGGTCCCATGCAGGTATTGGTGGTCTCCTTGGGGGTCTTAAATTTTTGGCTCCTCTGAGGTACTGCCTTAATAAAGGGTGAGGAAAAAAGTGGTGGCTCTGTATTGTAATGAACCGAAATGGCAGAGGCATGAATTTTTATTGATGAAAAAGATGGGCCTTTGTCCAGCATCTCAGTTCAGCATTGCAAAATCTGAGGAATATTTGGTACCGCTTTATCAGTTCCTTGTGCCTGGTTCCAGGCACAGAATCTCTTCCATTTTCCAGCATAAGACTTTCTAGTACTAGGCTTTCTGGCTTCCAGAATGACATCCATCACAGCTTTACTGAGAGGTGTTTTTTTGTATGACTACATTATTCGCCATGCTGCCAAGTTTAATGTCCTGAGTTGGCAGTGCGTGATCTGATTGTCTTGCTGGGACAGTAGGCGAGGTATTTGAGGTAAGGTCCAAGCTGTGTATAGAGATAAGTTTCTTAGTATTGGATACCAGTACTGGCTTGGCCAGTCTGGGGCAATCTGTATCATCTTTGGCTTCTCCTGTCTGACCTTTAGGAGCACCTTGTGGAGGAGAGGCAGTGGTGGAAAGGCATACACTGATAGGTTTTTCCAGTTGAAAGATAGGGCGTCCACTTTCCATGCTTGTCTGTGATAAGTCCTTGTGCAGAATCTTTTTAGCTGGTAATTGAGAGGGGAGGCAAATAGATCTATGTCCGTGCGTCCTCATTTCCTTGTTATCATGCTGAAGACTTGTGGATCCAGCTTCCACTCGTGGGGATCCATGAGGTTTCTGCTTAGTTCATCTGTCAGAGTATTTTCCTTTCCTGGCAGGAATTGTGCCTGCAGATGTACTTGGTAAGTCAAAGCTGTGTCCCACAAAGTCATGGCTAGTCTGCAAAGGGGGTAAGAATGTGTGCCCCCTGCTTGTTTATATACCACATGACCATGGTGTTGTCTGTCTTTATCAGTAGTTGTCCCGGTTGAAGTAAGTCCTTGAAGGCTGTAAGAGCATTTTGAACAGCTAACATCTCTTTTTGATTGATATGTAGATGCATTTGGTTTGAGGACCATGTGCCCTGAATGCAACTTCCTGCCATGTGAGCTCCCCAGGCATAGTCTGATGCATCCGTTGTTAGTGTCTGCCTGGTTGGAGGTAATGTGAATGGCTGTCCCTTGTTCTGGTGACAAGCCTTTGCCCACCATCGAAACTCCCGTTGCAGGCAGGGAATGAGAGTAATGACTGTTTCCAGGTTGTGGCAATGTTGAGTCCAAACACTTTTTAGGTACCATTGAAGTTTCCTCATATGCAGTCTTGCATATGGAATTAGGAGGATGCAGGATGCCATGAATCCCAAAGCCTGCAGAATTTTTCTTGCAGATAACTGGGCCTTTGTTGCCAACTTTTTGAAATAGGTAGTCAGTTGCCTTTGTTTGTTTGGCGTGAGATAAGCCATCTGGGCAGTTGTATTCAAGCTTGCACCCAGGAATATCATCTCTTGTGAGGGTACTAGTTTTGATTTCCTTTTGTTGACTGTGTACCCTAGGCATGTTAGAAGTTTTTTCACAAACGCCAGATGTTGAAGAAGAATGTCCTTGTTCTCTGCTTGAATGAGACACTCGTCCAAGAAAGGATATATTTGTATTCCTCTTTGTCTGCAGAACGCAATTACTGGTGCCAGGCACTTTGTAAAGACCCTGGGCACAGTAGATAAGCCAAAGGGCAGTGCAGGGAATTGGTAATGCATTGAACCAGCCTTGAATCTTAGGTATTTTCTGCAGGATTGTCTGATTGGAACATGCAGGTATGCCTCTTTTAGGTCTAAAGTCACAAGCCAAGCATTCTTGCCCAGAATGGGCAGACGCTGCTGCAAAGTCAACATTTTGAATTTTGGAATATCCAGGAAAGTGTTCAAAAAAGATAGGTCCAGTACCGGCCTCCAGGCCTTGTCCTTTCTGGGTACCAAGAACAGTCTTGAGTAAAATCCTTGCCCCTGCTCTTGCTCTGGTACTTGCTGAATGGTCCCATGTCCATGAGGGATGAGACTTATTTTTGTGCCTCTGCCCAATGATTTCTTGGCAGATCTGGCCAGCCGTTGGCCTCTGGTAGAGTATGGAAGTGGAACTTGTAGCCTTGTGGCACTATGTTTAGAACCCACTTGTCCTGGGTTATGATGTGCCAATTTTGAGCAAAAAGTGCTAATTTTCCCCTAACGGTGCTGCCAGAAGATAAGTGCTTGGTGCCGGCAGGGGGAAGTCATTGGGACTGTTTTCTGTACGTTTGTGATCTATCTTCTCCAGCTTTGGAGGTAGAAGCACCCCAATTGCTTGGGACTATAAGGATCTTGTGCCTGGGACCTGCCCCTAGGGTGTCTAGGTCTGCCCATTTGAGGTCTGTCTGACACAGGAAAGGACCAATTTTTTGTAGGCCAGTGTCTACTAAATCTAGGTGGCTGAACCTGTAAGAAATCTTTGACAGTTTGCATAGATTTAGCTTTGTCCTCCATTTTTTTTAACACCTCTTCTGCCTTAACACCAAACAAAGTATCATGCTGTAAAGGTGCATCTAGTAATCTAAATTTAACATGATCAGGCAGATTTTGTTCCTTTAACCAAGCATGCCTTCTAATTACAGAACCCGTAACTGTGGCCCTGCAGGAGGCCTCCAAAGAATCAAAACCGCATTGCAAAGTATGTTTTCCAACTTGTTCTGCTACATATAATAAATCCTGTGTTTCCTTGTTTTTTGCACATTCAGAATTTAACAACATTTTCTGTTTAAGCAATCCCATAACATGTTGCTGATACTTAAGCAAATGAAATTGACAGTTTAAGGCTCTTATAGCCAAAGTTGCAGAGGTGTAAACCTTTTTTACCCATCTATCCAGTGCCCTTGAATCTCTGTCAGAGGGGGTTGGGTTTTTTGCAGTGGAAGCCTTAACCCCCTTTGGACCCTGTGATATAGTTTCTGGGTCAGCAGCAGGGTTTTTAAAAAGAAATTTGTGTGAGTCAGGAACCCTGTAATATCTGTCGGGCTTAACAGGAGCTGGGGGTAAGGAGTCAGGGGTCAGACAAGACTCCGAAAACACATCTACAATGTCTAACACAGGTGGAATGGCTAGAGGCCTGTGCTGAGGTAGTAAAAGAAAATCCCTGAACCTCTTTTTAGATTCTGAAAAATCTTGGCTCTCCCAGTGGAAATGCTCCCTCATGGTGTGCAAGGTTTCCCCAAAGGAATAGTCCTCAGGAGATGCTGATGGTATAGATTCTTCAGCTTCAGAATCCTCATAGGGGGGAAGAGAATATTCATGTTCAGAACAGGAATCAGAAGAAATAGAAACCTGATCTGAAGATACATAGTCAGTGTCTTGCCTAGGCCTCTTATCAGGAGGGGGATGGGAACCCCTGATCAAGGTAATCAAGTCTTCGGCCATTTTGAGCATCTGTTTTTTGGGCATAGAGGACTGTCCACATGGCTCTTGAGTTTGTTTCCATGCTTTAGAAAGTGCTTTAGTCTTTGCCTTTGAAGCTGAAGTCATTTTAATGTAAAGATGTTTAGGTCTGAATACACCCTCAGAAGCCGGTACCTGCTCAGCTGCTCCGGACCAATCTGAGGGATTAGCGACCAATGCTCCAATACCTCGAGTATCCAGTGGCATGGTCGACTTCACATGGGAGCAGGTAGCGGCTTGCGACTCTAAAGTAGCGGGCGTCAGGGTCTGCGAAAGCACCTCACTGAGAACCAGCCAACTGGTGACTGGCTTAGGAGAAGCTTCGTCATCGGTTTTGGGCCTCGGTAGTTTTTCTCTATCTTTTTCTTTGTGTTTTTTGTAAACTCCGGTAGTCGGATGGCTATCAGACGACATTTCAGGGTAATTAAATTGACGTCCAAAAAAGTTTAAAGCAAAATCATTCCGACGCTTAATAGTGCGTTGGTTAAATCTAGCACAAAACCGACAACCAGAAACGTTGTAATTAGGGCCTAGGCAAGGAATACAGTAAGAATGAAAATCCTTATGAGGTATTTGCTTCCCACAAGAAATACAGTTATTAACTTTTTCTGACATCGGTCTGGAGCAAGAAAAAAGTTTCCCCAATGGGGTACTTAGCTTTACTGAAGTCTTCGGATCTGAAACTGAAATGCAAAAATCTCAGGAGTTGGCCGACTGGCACTTGTGAACTGCTTCTGCTTCGGGCACCGCGCAGCAAGAAAGACTGAAGAAAATGGCATCAGCTGCTTCTTTTATACCCCTGACGGCCTGACGTCAGGGAAGGGGCGACAGCAGCCGACGCAGGACCCAAGACTTTGGAATTCAAGCCGGCTGTGGGCAACCTGCCAGCAGGATTACCCAAATGTAATGACTGCAACAGTGAAACACGAAGAACATCTTGTGTGTCCTTCTTCAGAAAGGGATTTCATAAACACTTTAGAAGCAGAGATGCATGCTTCTTTTGGTTGGGAGCAGCACATAGAATAGGCTAAACTATGTCTGCGATACTGGATATGCTTGGGGGATGTGGGGTCTCTGATTTGTACATGTGCAGTTTGGTGGTGACACTGAGACTTGCCAATAAGGTACTGAACAAGGATTCTGAAACAGGACAGAACGTTCTTTTTCACACTGTAGCTAAGGAGATACGGGGAATTTTCAACCTATGGGACAAAGCTTTAATGGGCAGGTTCCTGCAATATCAGGTTGGGATTACTAAGACGTGAAAGAGATTGAGGAAATGTTTAACTTAGTACAATTAAGAGGTAAGATTGAGGTTTTGATGCCAGTTTCATCAGCCAAAATTAGGGCAAGAGGGAAAGACGTGATCAGGTGATTGAAAGGCATTCCTTCTTTAGTCTAGTGTGGGCAACTCACTACTGCTGAACAGATAATGGATTAGTATCAGTTCTGAGAGACACTTAAAGTAAGAAGGGTAGATAACCTCAAATATGATCATCTTACATTGACACTGAAATCCCCGAAACATCTGACAACCAACTGGGGGGGTGTAGATCCCCTTGTTCATCTGAAACTTACAGACCAGAAGTCACCCCTAAATGGTTCAGGAATAGCTCTGCCTATCAGTTGTTAATTCAGGACAATGGTGCTGAACTAAAATAAATAGAGAAACTTGGATTATACATTAGATATCTTGACTTCTAAGTTAATGTTCGATAACAGTGTAGTTTGTTACAATATGCTTTTGGAGCTTTTACGTTTTTTTTTGGGGGGGGGTTGGGGGGTTTTCAATGCATGTACAAGACTTTCCATATACCATCTTAACATTCTACATGGTTTCCCAAAGCTGTCCCCTAGAATGCAGGAGATGCAATAAGGGGTAACTGGGTGACTAGAGGTACACTGGTTGGGCCTGTGGAAAACGTCTGATATTTAAAACAGGCATAAAAGATGTACATAATACATTATAGTTTAATAAAGTACAGGTAGATGCTCCTATGTCATTTAATGCATGCTATTACACAGGGGACTGGGCCTAGAAAGATGGATCCCTACTAGTTAAGCTTATGCTGATTGGGGGGGGGGGACTACTACATGGAGGTGAAAGAAATGTGTAGCTCCAGAAATAGCAGAAGCTATCTTATGACTGACCTCTGAAAACTAGAAACAAATCAATGAAATGTAAGAATTCAAAAAAGGTGAAAAACAACTGGGCTAGCTGCATAAGAGAGGTGAATGCTGTAGTTTAGGCAAGTGGGAGAACTCTGTGTATGACCAATGGCATTTATGGAGTAATAATTTGTGCAGTTATGGGATCCTTAATATCTAGGAAGCAGGAGCTTATCACATGACCCCCTCCCCCAGAACTATTAATATTCAGAGGTTGACTGGTTTATAAAACAGTTTTAATATACAGTTTTTCCTTTTCCTGTTGAAATGTGTAAGGTTAATGATCGCAGTTTTTTCTTTTCCATTATGGTGACTGTAAATAGTTGTTATGATAACAAAGGATGTTTTTTGAAAATTCAAAAGAAAATCATGGGAGGCAACAAGAAAAGGTAGCATTACAACAGTGGTAGGTTGTCTGAAAACTACCACAAGGGTCTGTACCCTATTCCTCGTGCAGGGGGAAAAGAGACCACTGCCAAGAGGTATATGACAACAGATAACTATTTTTAGGCCTGCACTGGTTAAAAGGGAGCAATACTTGCCTAGCTACTTCATTGAAGAGAGGGACACATTGGACAAGTTTATATGGGACTATCACACGTTTACAAAAGATAGATTACATGCGAGTCATTATGGATCTAGTTTCATCTACAGTAAATTAGCAATTGAGCTACATTTTTTAGAATACAAACTCCTACAATTCAAACACTTCAAGTAGCAAATGACGCAATAACATTATGAGGTTATATTACTGTAATGTTAGGAGATAGAGGAACAAATACCGTCACTTGCTTTTTGTTGCACAGCATGAGAAGTTTGATATTCTTGTTATCACTGAGGTTTAGGAGTCTGCAAATCTAAGATTTCACAGTTACATGAAGATTAAGCATCTCTGGCCTCAAAGAAAATGGGGGTGGAGTATTAATATTGTTAATAAATGAACAGTCATACACATCAACAGCACTTAACACTAAATTAGAAACTATAGTAGTTGAAATACATACATCTTCTATCTCAAGCACTATGAAAATATGTTCTTATAAGAAACCACATATGGGCTTGAAAACTCGATGAATTTACTGCATTTCTTGAATGTAATTTTATGCACAAATGTTACTGTGATAGGAGATAAGAATTATCCAAAAATTAATATGTTAAACCATCTAACAGGAATCAGATTTTTTTTAGTACACTTTAACATTACTCAGTTAGATAAAACTCCTACTGAAGGTAATCTTATTTTAGATCTTGGTTACTGTTTTTCTCAAATTACTGATATTCAGGTGAGTCCATAATTGAGTAACTCCGACCATTTGTCTATATCTTTGTGCATTTCATTATGTCAAAATCAATTATCTAGAGTTATAAAAGTATAACTCTCAAGAATTAAATTTTAAAAATATAATAGAATGTTAAACTGAACTTGTTTGAACACTCGCGTACAGAATGATGGTGGATATTCTGTTTTGGAGTCCATACTGTGTAAATCCATGGGAAGAGTTTCTCACTGCAAGGCATGTGTAAATTACATAAAAGAAAGAAAAGTACAGGACAAAACCAAACTCTGAAATTAAAATAAAACAGAATCAAACTATTGACAGATTTAAGAACAAGAACAAAAAAAATGTATGAAAATCTATTATTTTCATCTACAAACAAGGAACTATTTTACAAGTACATTCATTTAATGATGAAGAATAACAATTCAATATTATTCATATTTGTAGATGGGAAAACCGAATCTGAAACTAAGATGGTAGCAGAAGAGTTTAATAAGTTTTGTTTTTCTAATTTGATACAAAATTTGTTTTACAATCACTTACTGTGAGAGCCAGTGCCTACGCTAGACTTTAATTGTCCAATTATTAGTTGTTGTTCTTCTTTGGGCTTTTCCCGGTTAGGGGTCACCACAGCTGAACTCCGGACTGCTAATGATTGGCAGTAGATTTTTATGGTGCCGAGGTGCCAGCTCGATGCCCATTATTAGTACTGACAAATTCAGAAGTACTAAAACAGGTAATAAGATCTCTACCTCCTACCAGTACTATACTTAATTTATAATATTTGCAATGTACCTCCATTATGGAAAAAATTCATCAATATAAAAAAAAAGGAGCAAGATGGAGTTATCCAGCTACAGACCTATCGGTCTTGCATCAATATTATGTAAATGTTATGAACAGACATTAATGAAATTATTACTGGACTCTTGTTTGGGGTACCTTGATTTAAACCAAAATGGGTTCAGTCTTAGAAGGTGTACACTTCCTAATCTTGTCAAGTTTTGTGATCAAGCGACTTTGGCACTTGATTCTTCATTGTCACTCAGTGTTATTTATTTATTTATTATATATTTATTTATAGAGAAGTATGTAAGAGTGGTACAGGATATGTACGAGGGTAGTGTGACTGCGGTGGGAGTGACGGATGCATTTAAGGTGGAAGTGGGGTTACATCAAGGATCAGCTCTGAGCCCTTTCTTATTTGCAATGGTGATGGACAGATTGACAGACGAGATCAGACAGGAGTCCCTGTGGACTATGATGTTTGCAGATGACATTGTGATCTGTAGTGAGAGTAGGGAACAGATGGAGGAGACCCTGGAGAGATGGAGATATGCTCTAGAGAGAAGAGGAATGAAGGTCAGCAGGAATAAGACAGAATATATGTGTGTGAATGAGAGGGAGGATAGAGGAATGGTGAGGATGCAAGAAGTAGAGGTGGCGAAGGTAGATGAGTTTAAATACTTGGGGTCAATAGTTCAGAGTAACGGTGAGTGTGGAAGAGAGGTGAAGAAGAGAGTACAGGTGGGATGGAGTGGGTGGAGAAGAGTGTCAGGAGTGATTTGTGACAGACGAGTACCTGTAAGAGTGAAAGGGAAGGTCTACAAGAGGGTAGTGAGACCAGCTATGTTATATGGGCTGGAGACAGTGGCACTGACAAAAAGGCAGGAGTTTGAGCTGGATGTGGCAGAATTAAAGATGTTAAGATTTGCACTGGGTGTGATGAGGGTGGACAGGATTAGGAATAAGTATATTAGAGGGTCAGCCCAGGTTTTAAGATCTGGAGACAAAGCCAGAGAGGCACGATTATGTTGGTTTGGACATGTGCTGAGGAGGGATGCTGAGTATATTGGGAAAAAGATGCTAAGGATGACGCTACCAGGTAACAGGAAAAGAGGAAGGCCTAAGATAAGGTTTATGGATGTGGTGAGAGAGGACATGCAGGTGGTTGGTGTGACAGAGCAAGATGCAGAGGACAGGAAGAAATGGAAACAGGTGATCTGCTGTGGCGACCCCTAACGGGAACAGCCGAAAGTAGATGATGATGACGATGATTTATTATTTATTTATTTTACATTTGTTGAGTGGGTTAGTCCGACTGAGCTAAGTAGCCCTTTTTCAGCAGGGGCCAGAGAGAAAAGCTCCACAGTTTTACAATTTTAGTGTTAACAGTGTCAGCAGGTTACAATAAAAACATACACTGAAACACATTTTATCAAAAAAAAAAATAATACTGGGGAAAAAAACATAATAAGCATACATAAGAGAAATTATTTGATACATTTTCAATAAACAGTGAAGAGTTCATAGTATATGTAGTTATTACATGAGACATGTGACATTAGAAATGGAGATAAGAGATGGAGAAGAAGAGTGATACTTTGAAGAGGTTTACGAGCTAAAAAGATTTGAAGTTTTGGTGATTACATATGAATTAATGGGCTAGATCAGGGAGGATGAGTGTAGTGGCAGGACCAGTGAGTTTGGAGGGTCTCTCTAGTGGCAGTTTTGAATTGATATGGATGTTTGAGGGACCCGATTTCTAGTGGTAATTTGTTCCATGATTTGGTAGGATTGTAGCTGCAGAGGTTGCATCCGATTTTAGTCTTAGGTTTGAATATTTGTAGTAGATTAAGGTCAGAGCTACATAGGGACCTGGTGGGGGAATATTGAGAGATGAGAGGAGATAGGCTAGGGCAGGAGGAATTCAGGTGTAGTATAAAGTGAAGTATTTGTAGTTGAGAGAGTAGATTTAGTAAATGCTTTTGACATTATTTCTCATAGATCTATGGTAACAACAGTGAAAAACTATATTTATAATCCATTTTTGATCAACTGGATTAACTGCTGGTTGCCTGTTGTGTGTTTCTATAAAAGGTCATATTTCTGAATACTTCCCTGGGTCATCTGGAGTTCCACAGGGTTCAGTGTTAGACCCCTTTTAATTTAATTTAGTGCTATCAACTGTTGACAAGCAAAATATGCAGATGACTGTAGGACAGTATTCATATTAGATTGTAATGGGTATTTTACACCAATATCTGGGGTCTATATTATGATATCAAATGACGAGTTCACAGAACACGTCTTAATTTGCACATAAATATCAACCTTTTCAAATGCCGAATGTCTGCTTCCGCGAAATTTTTCCTAGGGGGAAAAAAAAAAATCGCTTGGCTGTACACAAACAAACCAAACTTTCAAACCCTACATAGTTGAGGGCTGTCCCCACCCCCCCCAACTAAATATACCAACTCTGAGATCACACTACAGTGGGGAAAAGGGTAAATCCCCAATAATGGCTGATCGATTTTTTCCCCTGGGAAAAAATTTGCTGAACTGGCCATTCGGCATTTGAAAAGGCTAATATTTATGTGTCAATAAAGACGTGTTCGGTGTAAAAGAAGTTATGTACCTACCATAACGCTCCATGTTAGTTGTCTTCATCTCGCCTTCCTTCTTGCTGTTTGGGTTCGGAGCCGATCCTTGGCTCCGACTCGGCCATCTTCTATAGCTTGAGAGCTGTTTACTGGCTTGAGGCGTCCCCTTATCCCAGAATGCCCAGCGTCAGCTACCCAGATCTCATTTGTGATAGCGCAATTAAACATAAGTAGAGTAACCAGTTACCTAAAAACTGGTTGTCCAATACACCTAAACAAGGAAAGAGTCATAAATTACCTGGCATGTGAAGTAATAAAAGATACTCAGCCAGTGAAAACAAAAAAGGAACTCCTCTCAATCCTCTAGGAAGGGGGGAAGGAGGGAGGGACGCAAGAAGGAAGGCAAGATGAAGACAACTAACATGGAACGTTATGGTAGGGACATAACTTCTTTATGTTAAGTTGTTCATCTCACCTTCATTCTTGCTGTTTGGGACAGCGTCCCTAGCACCTAAAATCCTGGGTGGCTCATTGGAACAGACTCTTCAGAACAGTAGAACCAAAAGAAGCTCTGCTCCAGGAGACCATATCCACCTTGTAATGAGAGATAAAAGTGTGAGGGTTTGCCCAAGTGGCAGCTGCACAGACTGGGTCTATGGGCAACCTAGACTATAAGGCTACAGAGGTGGCTAATGCTATAGTGGAATGACCTTTTGGTTTAGCTGGTAGCTCTTTATTTCGTAAATGATAAATAAAGGCAATAGTATCAGATAACCATCTGGATAAGGTCACCTTAAAAATGGGAAGGCCTTGTTTGTTGAAAGCATAAGAAAGAAATAACTGGTCTGACTTTCTTAGTTCCTTAGTTCTATGGAGGTAAAAACGCAATTGTCTGTGCACATACAATTGGTGGAGCTTGTATTCTGCCTTGTTGCCGTGATTAGGAAAGAAAACTGGGAGATCTATGGATTGATTTAAATTGTTCTCTGAGCAGACTTTAGGAATAAAGGATGGATTGGTCCTCAGAGAAACTCTGTCCCTGTGAAACACCAGGTAAGGAGGATGAACACAGTGCTTGAAGTTCTGAGACACGTCTAGCTGAAGTGATAGCAACCAGAAAAAGTGTCTTTCAAAAAAAAATTTTAAGGAACATGATGCTGCCGGTTCAAAGGGAGGCAAAATTAAGGAAGCTAAAACTAAATTGAGATCCCAAGGAGGAGGAGGATCTCTAACTGGGAGTCTAAGAGATGTTCCTCTCATAAAGGCCTTGCAGAGCTTATGAGACATTATGCTAGAATTAAACATATCAATATGAAAATTAGAAATGGCAGCTAATTCTACTTTAATGGTAGTGGAAGCCGCACCAGACTGAAAGAATTGTGCTAGAAATTCAAGAATTTCAATGACTGGGGCTGAGAAAGGATCCACATTTCTAGCTTCTGCCCAGTAAGAAAACCATTTCCATTTACTAGCATACATTTTCCTCGTAGTAGACTTATGTGAGAAAATTAGAAGTTATGTACCTACCATAACGTTCCATGTTAGTTGTCTTCTTTTCGCCTTCTTTCTTGCTAGATGGGTTCGGAGCCGATCCTCGGCTGCGACTCGGCCACTCCAAAAGCTCGAGAGCTAGTTTCACCGGCTCGAGGCTCCCCTATATCCCACAATGCTAGGCGGTAACTTCCTCAGATCTCGTTTGAAAGCTAATACCAGCAATAAATTTCCATAAGGAACAAAGAAACTCTTCTAGGTCTGTCCTGGCTAGGGGGAAGGAGGGTGGGACGCAAGAAAGAAGGCGAGAAGAAGACAACTAACATGGAACGTTATGGTAGGTACATAACTTCTAAATGTTAAGTTGTCAATCTCGCCTTCATTCTTGCTAGATGGGACCGCGTCCCTAGCACCTTGTCCCGGGTGGCCTATCGGAACAGACTCTTGAGTACAGTGGAACCAAAGTTGGCCCGGTCTCTAGAGGCCAGGTCCAACTTATGAGAAATGAAGGTATGGGGAGAAGCCCAAGTAGCTGCAGAACAAATCGAATCAATAGGCAGGCTATCTTGAAAAGCTACCGAGGTGGCTAAAGCTCTAGTTGAATGAGCCCTGGGTTTGGATGGCAACCGTTGATGTCTTACTTCATACACTAGGGTAATCAACGAAGAAAGCCATCTAGAGAGAGAGACTTTAGAGACTGGAAGGTCCATTCTACCTTCTGCATAAGAAACAAACAGTTGGTCAGATTTCTGAATTGTTTGGTCCTATCTAGATAGTACCTAAGCTGGCGGTGAATATCTAAACTGTGCAACCTTTGTTCTGACCTATTAGAATAATTTGGGAAGAACACAGGAAGCTCAATGGTTTGATTCAAATTTGCCAATGAAGCTACTTTGGGCAAAAAGGATGGGTTAGTACGCAAGGAAACCCTGTCTTTATGAAATACTAGATAAGGGGCTCGACTACACAGAGCATGAAGTTCAGAGACTCTTCTAGCTGAGGTGATAGCTACTAAAAAGAGTGTCTTCCAGGAAAGTAATTTTATAGAACATGAAGCCGCAGGTTCAAAGGGGGGAAGAATTAATGATGCCAGAACCAAGTTGAGATCCCATTGAGGAGGAGGATCTTTGATGGGTGGTTTGAGTAGAAAGACTCCCTTTAAAAAGGCCTTGCAGAGTTTGTGAGACATGATAGAGGACTCTGAGACTCCAACATGAAAGTTCGAAATTGCAGCCAATTGAACTCTAATGGTAGAAGGGGATGAACCTGCATGGAAAAGTTCTGCTAGAAAGTCTAGAACTGATTGAATAGAAGCAGTGAAAGGATCTATGTTCTTTGACTGCGCCCAAAAGGAGAAACGTTTCCACTTGCTATGATAAATCTTCCGAGTGGAAGATTTATGAGAGGCAATCAAGATATCTCTAACTGAGTGAGATATCAACGGAAGCCTGGCTAAGGTCGGAATTGGAGGAACCAAGCTGTGAGGTTCAGAGAGGGAAGGGAGTGGTGCAACTGACCCGACTGATGGGTCAAAAGGTCTGGAACTGGGTCCAGATGCCAAGGTTGTTCCAACAGATAACGGTGGAGAAAGGGGAACCAAATTTGTTGAGGCCAGTAAGGGGCAATGAGGATCATAGAAGCTTCCTGAGCGATGGCTTTCTGTATCAGCTGGGATATCAGTGGGAAGGGGGGGAAGGCATAGAGAAGTCCCCGGGGCCAAACGTGCACTAGAGCGTCTCTGCTGGGATGGCCTGGTTGGGGAAAGAGGGTGAAAAAATCGTCGCACTTGCTGTTTTGGGGAGTAGCGAAAAGGTCGCAGCAAGGTCTGCCCCACTTTCGAAAAACTTTCTCCAACACTGAGTTGTTCAGAGACCACTCGTGAGGCATGAGAATAGCTCTGCTCAATTTGTCCGCAATCACATTGGATTTCCCGGGAATGTGCATTGCTAACAGAAATCGCTGAGAAGAGATCGCCCATTGCCATAGTCTGAGTGCCTCTCGACATAGGGGGTAAGACCTGGTTCCGCCTTGTTTGTTGATGTACCACACTACAGACATGTTGTCTGTTTGGATTGCTATAGTTCCTATGGGAAGAGAGTCTTGTAGGGCTTGCAACACTAGAAGCACTGCTCTCATCTCTAGAACGTTTATGTGCAAGTGGCACTCGAATGGTTGCCACATGCCCTGGACTGTCCTGCCCTGGAAATGCCCCCCCACCCGATCAGGGAGGCATCCGTTGTCACTGTACCAACCGGAGGAGGGGGGGCAAAGGTCTCCCTAGGAGGAGTTGAGGGGATGAGATCCACCAAGAGAGATGACTCTTGCACGATTGAGTTATCCGAATAGGATGGGACATTGGAAGGCTTTGATAAGACCATTGTGTGAAGAGCATCCATTGTAAAATCCTCATGTGGAAGCGGGCTAATGGTAGGAGAGGGATGGCCGCAGCCATAATTCCCAAGACTTTCAGGACCTGTCTGGCCTTGACTTTGTTGTTCTGTAAAAGAAGAAAGACCTGTTTGTTAATGTCTGCTATCCTCTGCTCTGTGAGTCTGGCTGACATCTTGACTGTGTCTAGATTTGCGCCTATGAAAGTAATAACACGACAAGGCGACAAGACAGACTTTTCGTAGTTTATTGAGATGCCTAGTGCCTGACATGTGTGAAAGGTGTAGTCTCTGGTGAGGAGTAAGAGATGCCTGGTGGGGGCTGTAAGGAGCCAGTTGTCTAAATAAGGAAACACCTGGAATCCTTGACGTCTCAGATGAGAAGCTACCACTGCCATGCATTTGGTGAACACTCGGGGGGGCTGTAGTGAGACCAAAGGGCAGGGCTCTGAATTGAAAATGACTGGTTCCCAGCCTGAAACGGAGAAATCTCCTGGAGCGTCAATTCACTTTGATGTGATAGTACGCATCCTGGAGATCTATAGAGCACATCCAGCTGTCCCGTTCCAAGAGGGGAAGAATGGACTGCAGCGTGACCATCCGGAACTTTGTTTTCTTGACAAACTTGTTCAAGTTGCTGAGATCCAAAATGGGTCTCCAGTCCCCTGTTTTCTTTGGAACCAAAAAGAATTTGGAGTAGGTTCCGGATCCTACCTGGTCTGCTGGCACTCTTTGAATGGCTCTTTTTGCGAGCAGCTTTGAAATTTCTAATGCTGCTTGTTCCCTTTGACTGGGTGGAACGTCTGGAAGGGATTTGTTGGACAGCTTCGGAACAAAAAGAAAGGGAATTCTGTAGCCTTCGGAAATGATAGACTGTACCCACTTGTCTTGAGTTAGGGATAGCCAGGCTTTTGGGTACAGTGACAACCTTCCCCCAACTGCCTCCGAAGGTGGACAGTCGGGCAACACCTCAGGGATGCTGAAAGGGCTTGTCGGAAAAAGATTCTCGACTGCCCTGATTCTGCGGGCCCCCTCTGCCTCTGGGGTGGCGTCTACCATTGTTGTTCCCCCCTCTGCCTCTAGAGGGGAATCGACTCTGTGTGTCAGGCAAGTCTCCTTGAGATTGTTTCCGGAACCACATCTTTCCCCCCTTCTGACCTTTGGGGTAAGGCCTAGAAGGAGTAGAAAAATGGACTCAGACGGCAGAAAGAGTTTTGCCATCAGTCTCGCACCTAGTCAAGGTTTCCTTCACTTGAGGACCAAAGAGGGGTGATCCATCAAAGGGGGAATTAGTGAAAGATGCCTTAAAGGGGTCCGCAAAGTTACAAAGCCGCATCCAGGCGTGCCTACGCAAGGCTACACCTGTACCTGCTGCTCTACTTGCTCCATCAGCCGCATATGAAAGGAGGCGCATGGAGGAGTTGGTGATAGAATTAAGGGTAGCCAGCTGAGAGTTCATCCTATCCTGAAAACCCGCAGCTGTTGGGTCCTTCAGCATTTCACTCGCTTCCTTGAGTAAATCCCTCTGAAGTAGAGTAAAATGGCACAGGTAATTCAGCGATTTCATTGTAAAGGTCGCTGACGAGAACATCCGCTTCCCATACCTGTCCATCGACCTAGACTCCTTGTTAGGAGGATGAACAGGTACCGAAGGATCAGCTAGCTTCTTCTTGGTAGCTGCAGCCACCACCATAGCATCAACAGAGACGCCCTTGGTCAGAAATTCTTTGTCTTTGGGGGCCGTGATGAACTTAGATGGTCTCCTGGGGGTGGGTTCCACTGAGTCAGGAGCCGCCCAAGCCTTCTTTGCCACCACTTGCATAAGGGGGTCAAAGGGAGGGGACACCCAGGAGGTGGAAGGGTGAGAGCCAAACGCCTCAAGGTACACTGATTCATCCTCTGAAGGGTTGAGGGCTGGCCAATTCCCGCTCTGTTTTAAGATTTCAAGGATGTCTGCAAAGGAGACATCTTCAGAGGGGGAATGAGGGGAACCTTCAGAATCCTGTAAATCAGTGTCAGAGGTGACAGACTCAGGGGAGTCAATGTGCTTCCTCTTACACTGCCTCTTCCTAGGGGGCTCTCCTACAGGGTCAGGAGAGGCCTCGGAAGAGGAGGAGATCCCCACAGGGGAAACTTGAGGAGCTGGCTCTCTACGGTCGGGGACAAGAGAGTGAGTAGAAATCACCGGAGGCACCATGGAGGGAAGGGCAGAAGGAGCCGACTGTGGATTAGAACCAGGTTCTAACATACTCCTCATGACCTCAAAGGCACCACTGTCAGGCAGAGCCGAAGATCTCCTTTCCGAAAAACTGAAAACCTCCCCCGGCACCGACAGTGATGGCTCCGAGGCTGATGTTGGAGCCGAACTCACCAGCGCCGAAGCACCGAGAGGGAGAGCGGGGTCGGACAAGGGTCCGATGCCACTCGCCCCCTCGGAGCCGACGAGGGAAGTCCAGCGCCGAGATTCTTCCGGTTCCGACACCACCACAGTCTCGGGTCCAAACCGCCCCGGCTCCGAACTCAAAAGAGTCAGAGGAGGAATATTTTGAGTGGTGGGGATAGTCTTCGACTGTTGAGTCGGACTTTGAAGCATTTGGGCTAATGCCTCGGACTTAAGAAGTCGACTCACTACTCTCTGAAGGTCGTGGTCCGATAACCTGGAAGACCTAGAAGAGTGGGATCTATGGCTCCGTTCAGACAGCAAAGGTGATGCTGGAGCCGAATGAACGGAGCCGATAGATGGGGAGCGGGACCTCTTCTTAGTTGTCGGCTCCGACAACTTTATCGGAGCCGACTCAGTTGTGTCTTCCTCGGCTCTGGCCGGAGCCGAGGACAGCGTAGGTACATGCATTCGAGATTCATCGTCTCCGGCCGGAGCCGATGTTCGAATGGACTTAGAGCCCCCAGAAGTCGGCTCAGAGGCTGGAGCCGAAGGTCTGGAGGACTTAGAGGGTCTCCCCGATGACTGAGTGGAGGGACCCTCAGGCTTTAATAAGCCTCTGAGAATTAATTTATTTTTTCGTTCCTGCAGGACTCTAGGGCTGAAGCCATGGCAAACAGTACATGAGTCCTGCAGGTGCAAAGGTCCCAGGCAGTAAACACAAGAAGTGTGACCGTCTGTCAGAGACATCTTCTGACAGCACAAGTCACACTTCTTGAAGCCTGAGACCTTTGATTCTTTGGACATGTCCAAAGAGAATAATAAAGTGTAATCACAAACACACACACACACACACACACACACACACACACACCGATTACACTTTAAAAATAATAAACTTTAAATTATAACTACAAAGTTTAAACTAAAAATTTCCCTACAAAAAACACAGACACTACAACTACCAAGGGAGGGAGGAGTGGGCCAAAGGCCCAAGGGAAGGGTTAGATAATTTAGGATAGGAAGGCTAATGAAAAATTAACTAAAAGGGATAAAAGTATTTAACTATATAAAGTTATGAAAGGGAGCTAACTTAAAGGGGATTTCTGATTGACTAAACTGTCAAAAATTTTAAACTAACCTGAGCCGGTTGAAAAAAGCACCTCGATCGCGTAGCGGCAAACGAGATCTGAGGAAGTTACCGCCTAGCATTGTGGGATATAGGGGAGCCTCGAGCCGGTGAAACTAGCTCTCGAGCTTTTGGAGTGGCCGAGTCGGAGCCGAGGATCGGCTCCGAACCCATCTAGCAAGAATGAAGGCGAGATTGACAACTTAACATCAATAATATCACGGACTGCTGGGGAGATACTGGAAAGCCTGGCTAAGGTTGGAAGTGGCGTAACCAAGCTGTGAGCTGGAGAGTTTGAAGGGATTGGTGCAACCCACCTGATTGATGAATCATAAGATCTGCAACCGGGTCCAGAATCCACAGTTGATCCAGAAGGTGGAGGTGCAGGAAAGGGAACCATATCTGTCAAGGCCAATATGGGGCAATGAGGATCATTTTGCAACCCAATGATTTTGCTTTCTGTATGAGTTTTGGTATTAGGGGAAAATTGTAAAGGAGTCCCTGAGGCCAATCGTGGACTACAGCATCTCTGGGTATATGACCTGGAAGAGGAAGTAGGGAGAAGTAGCTGCTGCATTTGTTGTTGAGAGGAGTGGCAAATAGGTCGCAGCAAGGCTGTCCCCATTTGCGGAAGATAAGATCCGCAACTTCCTAATTCAGAGACCACTCGTGAGGCATGAGGATAGCACCACTGAGGCAGTCCACTATGACGATGGATTTCCCAGGGATGTGCATTGCTATCAGAAAACGGGAGGAAATCGCCCATTGCCATACTCTGGGTGCTTCTCGACACAAGGGGTAAGACCTGGTCCCTCCCGGTTTGTTGATGTACCACACCACTGACATGTTGTCCGTTTGGATTGCAATGGTCCCGGAAGGAAGAGAGTCTTGAAGGGCTTGCAACGCTAGGAGCACAGCTCTCATTTCTAGGACATTGATATGCAGATGGTACTCATGAGGTTGCCAAGTGCCTTGAACTGTCCTGCCTAGATAATGCCCCCCCCCACCCTATCAGGGAGGCGTCCTTGGTCATTGTGGCTACCGGAGGGGGTTGTATGAAAGGTCTGCCCCGAATTACTAGTGGGGAGACCATCCACCAAGAAAGGTGCCTTTTGCATGTTTCTGTGATCAGGATCATATGAGACATGGGTAGTTCCTGGAAAGACCACTGCATGAAAAGAAGCCACTGAAGGATTCTCATGTGGAAACGAGCTAATGAGACAAGAAGAACGGCAGCTGCCATGGAGCCTAGAGCTTGGAGAACATATCTGACTTGAATCCTTTTGCTCTGCATTAGAATTAACACTTGTTGACGAATAGTGGAAACTTTTTCCTGTGGTAATCTTGCAAACATTTCTTTTGTGTTTAATTCTGCTCCTATGTATGTGACAGGGCAACAAGGCAGATTTTTTGAAATTTACTGTAATGCCTAGTAGAGTGCATGATGTGATTGTATAATCCCGTGCCTCTAAGAGTTGATGCCTGGTGGTAACAGTCAGGAGCCAGTCGTCTAGATAGGGAAACACCTGGAATCCTTGACGCCTCAGGTGAGCCGTGACTACTGCCATACACTTGGTGAACACCCTGGGGGCTGAGGTGAGACCAAAGGGCAGTGCTCTGAACTAGTAATGACTGGCCCCTACCCGGAAGCAAAGAAATCTCCTGGAGCGTCTGTCCATCTTGATATGGTAGTACGCATCCTGAAGATCTATCGAGCACATCCAATTGTCCTGACCCAGAAAAGGGAAAATGGACTGCAGTGTCACCATCCGGAACTTTTCTTTTTGTACAGATTTGTTCAATCTGCTGAGATCCAGTATTGGTCTCCAGTCTCCTGTCTTTTTTGGTACTAAAAATAATCTTGAGTAAGTTCTGGATTCTAGTTGGTCTGTGGGGACTTCTTGAATGGCTCTTGTTTCTAGCAGTCTTGAAACTTCTGCGACTGCTTGATCCCTTAGATTGGGTGGGACATCTGGGATGGGCTTTTTTGATTCTATGGGGGATTGATGGAAGGAAATTTTGTAACCTCTGGATATAATGGACAGTAGCCATCTGTCTCTTGTTATATTTTGCCAGGCTTTTGGGTGCAGCGATAGTCTTCCCCCGACTGCCTCCAGAGGTGAGCAGTCAGGCCACCCTTCAGAGATGCTGGAAGGGCTTGGTAGAGAAGGTTTCTCTGTCACCCTGGTTTTGCGGTCCCCTTCTGCCATGAGGGCGGCGTCTGTTATTGTTGTTTCCCCCTCTGCCCCTGGGGGAAAAATCACCATGTGTGTCAGGCAAGGCTCCCTGGGATTTTCAGAACCATATCTTTCCGCTCTTCTGACCCTTGGGATAAGGTCTGGAAGGGGTGGAAAATGGACTCCCATGGCAGAGACAGTCTTGCCTTCCTGCTCACACCTGGTCAATGTGTCTTTCACCTGAGGCCCAAAGAGAAAGGAGCCATCAAAGGGAGAATTGATGAAGGGCGCTCGAAAGGGTTCCACAAACTGACACAGCCGCATCCAAGCATGTCTCCTGAGAGCCACACCTGTCCCTGCGGCTCTGCTCGCTCCATCGGCTGCATAGGAAATCAGCCTCATGGAGGAGTTGACTATGGAATTAAGAGTCGCAAGCTGAGAAGCTACTTTGGCTGGTACTCCCTCAGCTGTAGGATCTTGAAGGGTATCTCCAAGCTCTTTCAGGAGATCCCTTTGAAGACATGTAAAATGGCATAGATAGTTCAGGGACCTCATTGAAAAAGTCGCTGAAGCAAACATTCGCTTTCCATATCTGTCCATCATCCGAGACTCTTTGTATGGAGGATGAACAGGTTTCTAACTCTTTCTTGATGGCTACTGCTACCACCATGGCATCAACGGGCACACCTTTGGAGAGGAATTGTCTGTCCTTGGGGGCTGTAATAAATTTGTTTGGTCTCCTCGGAGTAGGTTCCACAGAATCTGGAGCTGACCAAGCCTTTCGAGCCACTCCAGACATGAGTGGATCGAAAGGAGGAGATACCCAGGAGGTGGAAGGTCGGGAACTGAATGCGTCCAGGTATACAGACTCATCCTCGGTAGGGACTAGGGAAGTCCAGTCCCTCCTCTGTTTAAGCATTTCAAGGATGTCCGAAAAGGAAACATCTTCGGAGGGGGACCTTGGGGACCCTTCCTATTCATCCATGTCTGTATCTGAGGTGACAGACTCAGGGGAGTCTATGTGCTTCCTCTTGCACTTCTTCTTCCAGGAAGGCTCTTCCAAGTGATCAGGGGAGGCTTCGGAAGAAGAGGGATCACCCAATGGGGTGTCCTGGCACATAAGTTCCCTACGCTTGGGGTCTGGAAGAGGAGTAGAGGTTGGAAGAGACACCATGGGGGGAGGAGCTGATGGAGCTGGCAGTAGAGCTGTTTCGGGGGACAGCACACAGTGCATGACCTCAAATGCGTCCTGACCTCTAGGCAGAGAAAGCTCCAGCTCCAAAGAGACAGGAGTCATTTTCCGCATCGAGGGTGATGGCTCCGAGGCCAATACTGGAGCCAAGCTCACCTGCACCGAAGCTCCGAGGGGGAGAACGAGGTTAGACAAGGGTCCGATGCCACTCCCCCCCCCAGAGCCGATGAGAGACCCCCGGCGCTCATATCCCTCGATAGAAAGTACAATCGAGGTAATCGGAGCCAACGTTGAAAACGAAGGAGAGATGAAGATCGGCGCCGACGGTTCTATTACCTGCGGATCCATGGTCTCCAGCTCCGAGCTAAATGTAGTCGGAGGAGGAACAGAAATAGAGGCGGTTGGAGCCGATACCTGTTGAGGTGGGCTGGACAGTAATTTTGCCAGTGCCTGCGACTTAAGCAACATACTTACTACTCTCTCTCCACATCATGATCCGATAATCTAGAGGATCGGGAGGAGTGGGAAGAATGATGGCTACGTTCACTCTGTAACAAGGGTGACTGAGGTGCCAAGTGGATGGACTCCAAGGACGGAGACCTCAGTCTCTTATGGCTCTGAGACGGCTCTGAAATAGCAGATGGAGCTGACAGAGGAGTTGCCTTGTCGGTGCCAGCTGGCACCTACCTACTTGGTTGGTCAAGTAAAGGAGTCGGCTCCGAAGGCGGAGCCGAAGGTTTGACAGACTTAGGGGATTTCGCTGGCTGAGTACTTTTAGCCGGAGAACCCTGAGGCTCCAATAATCCCCGAAAGAATCATTTGTTTTTACGCTCCTGCAGGACCCTTGGACTAAAAGCGTGACATATAGAACAGGAGTCCTGCAGGCGAACAGCGCCCAAACAATATACACAACTAGTGCGCCCATCTGTCAGAGACATTTTCTGACAGCATGAGTCACACTTTTTGAAGCCAGATACCTTAGTATCTTTAGACATTTTCCTAACAACAACCACAACAACAATAAGAAAAAGCTATAATACAAAACTTTTTTTTTTTATAGTTAAGGAACAGAAAGGAGAGCCTCTAATTTAAATGGCTGTCCTAAGGGGGGGGGGGGACTCTCTAATTTAAAGGAGTTCAGGGGAAACAGAAGGCCTGCGAGTTATGGAGCGACAGCCAACAAAGCTACAACACACAAGAAAGCAATAAGGGATAAAGTAATATATCTAGACAAAAACATGACAAAAAAACTTGATAAATTTTTAAAAATAAACAACAAATATAATAGAAAAAACTATACTAAGCCTGAGCCAGTAACGAAGCAACCTCGCAGCTGAAGCGGCAAACGAGATCTGGGTAACTGACACTGGACATTCTGGGATAAGTGGTAGCCTCGAGCCAGTAAAGAGTTCTCGAGCTATAGAAGATGGCCGAGTCGGAGCCGAGGATCAGCTCCGAACCCAAACAGTAAGAACGAAGGGGTGAAGGACAACTTAACATCTTGTCTTTCGACATCGTAATACAGACCCATTATCTGAATATCTTCATATCTTCATCAGTTTTCAACCTGGGCCAAATAGGTTAATTTGAATTTTAGTCACAGCAAATGTTAAGTAATATGTTTTGGTAGGAATGTATTTGCACCTAATTTATTTCTTAATGATGTAATTTTACATAAGACTAATAATTGCAAAAACATGGGAATATTTATTGTTTCTGATTTTTCATTTTTATTTCATGTAGATATTAGAAAATATGATTTTTATTTAACAGGTAGAATTTTCACATTTTTATCTGTAAGAGATCAAGAGAGTACCTTACATTTATCTCAAATGTATATTCGCCTGATTTTAGAACACACTAGCATATTTTGTTCACATAACAGGAACCAACTAGCCTTACTTTAAACAGTTCAGAAGAAATTTACAAAAAGTATACCTTCTGTTCAACAGTTAACCTATTCTATCATGGAAGATGTCAAATTTTGAATTTATATTCACTTCACATTAGTTTTACTAGAGGTAAAGCAATTAACACTTATAAAATCTTTCACGACAAAATGCTATAAGTTATTTATAATGTTTCTCTTTTTAACAATTATTAAGAGAGACAGGCATGATGATGTAAATTTTGGTATGGCAATGTGTAGAACATCTTCAAGAAACTAAGTTTATAACAAAAAAAAAATTCCTACACTATATAACTGAACACGTCAATTTCCAGTAGTCTCATAATATTGTTAGTTTTAAATCAAATTTTGACCACTGCACAGGTAATAATGTTTACAACACTGACTTTAAAGAGTCAGTGTTTCTAAACAGCCATAGTGTCTGAATGCTGTAAACACACTTATGAAAAAGATACTCTTTTAGGTACCAATGGCCAGAGTTTAAATGGACTAGGAAGGAGGGCAAGGGAGAAAAGTAGAAGCCAGTGTTTGGCAGTATATCAGTGGATAATTCTGTACCTTATGTACACATGGTTATAAACAGCTAGACATGCAGACAAGCATAAAGAGAGGGCAACAGAGTGGAAACCCTGCCAATGCCCATACCTCCATTCAAGGCAAGTGATGCAGCTTTCTAAGGAGGAGGGTTAGTTAGAAGTAGCAAGCCTGAATCTGAACCACAGCTGTTCAAAGGTTCTGGGCTTCCCTTGGAAAAGGTTACCTTCAAAAGGAGAGTTTAGTAGTAGCAAGCTTGAATTTGAGCCACCACTATCATAAGATACGAGACTACCTTTGGGGATGAGCTAGAGAGTCTCACAGAGAAAGAGATGAGACAGGCTCAGTTCTCAGATCCTATAATAAAGAAAAAAAACTAACTAACTAGGGAGGTTCCTAAACCTCAAGTGCAGTGGGAGGTCTTTAAAATGAAAAAAGGGTTGTTATACACAGAATTAAATCATGAAACAGGGCTAGAGGCAGGGCTTTTTTGGGATGGTGCACAGGTATGGGGTACTGGCACCTTGTCCACAACTGGTCATGGCATCGACAGCCCACACTGGCTGGGAGGGGGGCCCACTGGAAGGGATATTAATTTTCTTTTAATTAACAGAAAAGTATTTTTTAATGGTGTTTTTCTTTAAGAACACCCTTTACGACCAGTTGCACAGACAACCTGCGAGACAGATTGTTTAAGTCCTCCTCTTCTGTGCGCATGGAATTTGAATTCCTGAAGACATCTGGCCTGAGGACCACAATCGGACAAGTGACAGGTGGGGGGGGTGTAAAAAGCAATGACCTGAAGAGAGATGAGATTTCTTTACTTTGCTAGGAGCCAGTCATAATTTGTGAGCTGGCAGACATTCCCAAGATTTAACTTTTCTCTGGGTGTGATGGATTTACAGGTTTCCAAGCAGGCAGTTTGCAGAAGTTCTGAAGTAGGCATAACAATGCAGCAGCATTTTGATGGATTTCATTATACTTAAATTGTGTGTGAGGTTCTAATTGATTTCTTTACTTTGCATGTGTGTAGCAGCAGGTTCCTGAGAAGGCATAAGAGCAGCAGCATTGGATAGCTTTCTTTACTTTGCATGTTTGCAGCAGCGATAGATTTACTGGTCCCCAAAGGAGGCAGTTTTCAGAGGTTCTGAGAGACTGTGCATCAATTTGCAGATGTTCCAATCATGTGTGTGTGTGTGTGTGTGTGTGTAAGTAAGTGGGAGGTAGGGGTATGTGTTTGTAAGAAAGAGGTGTGTGTGTGTGTGTGTGTGTGTGGGGGGGTCATACCTTTTAATTATCCAGATTTTTGCCTCATATTTTTGATCTGTTTCTCATAAAACTGTACTTCTGACAAATCCCTAGCAAATAATTGAGGACTGAAGTCAGAAAACAATGGCAGACATTTGAGCTTTAGACTTCATATCTTTCAGAAAATGCATTCTAACACAAATCCTGTTATTCTAGCAACTTCCTAAGTTTATAAGAACAATATTTAAAGTGTGTACCTAGTTTTGGGCCTTTGTCTCCCCATTATGACAGGCTTTGTCCAGAATTCTTGCACTAAGAGGTTGACACGTATGATCTGAATAATTCCACATTAAAGAGATCAGCAACTAACGAAAAGGTTACTGCTAGCAAACAACTTTATATTTCAGTGTTTCATCTACAAATTCAGTGTTCACTCCCCTTAAAGAATAAACTGTCTGTTTTACATTAAAAATAGTAAGCTGGTAATAGGGAATGGATGGGAAACTGAAAACAGGTTCATAGTTACTAAGCATTTCATCTAAAGGAGGACATACTCAGGACAGCATCACCCCACCCCCTTAAAATATGCTACAGTGCCAGCAATCCATCTACATGCTGTGGGAGTAGAACCCACATCCTTCTGCATCAAAACACAAGTATGTTACCTATTTACTACGAACACTGCTTTAAAATTCTATACCACAATAGTGATACTAGTTGCTAAACAAAACAGTTGCACATTGTAAACAGACTAAGCATGAGCAGCAGTAAACTTCTCTTCCCTTGAAGGTCACAATGCCTTGAAAATGTACTTGAAACTAAATTCCTTGAGAAATGCACCTGACACAGTTCCTTGACAAATGCAGCTCTTGTTTCCTGTAGCTAAGGTACAGGATTTGAGCCTAAGTGTACACACACACATTCAGACACACACACCCACACCTCAACTTTTAGTGCAATATATCTGGACGTAGCCCAACATAAACAGGGACAGATTATAAATATTGCTCTTATGAACTTAGAAAATTGCTAGAATAATATGATTTGTTTGAGCATTTATTTTTCTAAAGAATATGAAGTCTAAAACTCAAATGTCTGCCATTATTTAGCAACTTCAATCCTTTTTATCAGGGGCAGACAAAAATATGGGGCAAAAATCTGGTCATTTTGTAAAAACCTGGACAGTAGAGAGGTATGATTCAGATCACTTTTACTTCAGTAGACATTATGCACACTGACCGATACTGGTGGACTGTAATGACAGAAGTCTGAGTGGCCTTTTATGATTGAAATATTCTGGACTTGGCAGTTTTGTCATTATTGGTTCATATGTTTTGTTTCATTGCTTACTGGAAAAATGTTCAAAACTATAAATTTAAAACGTGCTCTAACAAGTGGGTCTGTATTATACAAGGGATATAATTTAACTATAATACAATCAGGAAGGTGAATCAAAGAACTTTTGCATGGTCCTAAAAATGTGTGCAAGGGTCCTATGATTTGAAAACAGTCCAAAGGTAAACGTAATCAGCCACTGGCCAGATGCATGTTATTTGAATATGCGTTTCACTGCTGTTTCAGGGAATGTGAGTTTCAAAGGCAGATACGTTTTAATGCCAAGTCTGTTTTCATTGTGAGACTATACTGCTTTGTATAACAAATGTCTATCAGTGTTTGTGCTATAAAATTTGAAATAAAAGTTTTAAATTAAATCCAAGTATCTGTGTTTATTGTAGAAGTAAAGCAGAAAACAGTATGCACAATGAGAAGAGAGAAATAGACAAGTAATAGGACAATGGAAAGGCTGTGTGGGGTGGATGGGGGGGGGGGGTTACTCAAACACAACATATGCATACCGCCACCTTTTTGTTTAAAAAAAACACTGGCTAGAAGGATAAATGATACAGCAGCTGGTGGCACCAGAAGTCTTCTGGCAGACACTTCTGGACATAGCCAGCATTATCCCTTTTTATGATATGTGGGAGTAAAGTGTACAAAATTAGTGTTTTTGCAGAACTTCTATTGAACAGGTATTGCATATCCTTGGATGGGGTACTGCAAACATGAGCAGTACCAAAGGGTTAGCAAAGCAGGAGATAAAGCTAAAGCTGTTTTGATGCCTTAGCCTATTATTGAGAAACCATTTCAGACAGCAACTACATACATGGTGGGGCCTTCTAGTATCCCAAGCTCTACAAATAAGAGGTATATCCTGGTGGTGGTTGTAGACTATGCCACTGGATATCTTAAATTAGCAACTCTGTCCTCTACTAGGCAAAGAAGATGCAAAGGCTCTGTTAGAAATTTTCAGCATTGTAGGCTTCTCAAGACAAATACTGACTGACACAGGTACCGGTTTTCTGTCATATCTGGTATTTTGTTTATGGAAGTGCTACTAGGTAAAGAATTTCAAGACTATTTCTACCATCAACAGATCAGTGATCTGGTGGAGAGGTTTAACTATATAGTAAAGACCATGTTGACTGCATTCACAGACCATTTCAAGTAGGAGTGGGACAGAAATCTGTACCATGTTCTCTTTGCAGGACAGATGTGCCCCATGAATAAACAGGATTTTCACTCTGAGCTAATGGATTGTCACAGGGTGGAAAGTTGGATTTCATTTGTAATGCATGGGAGACTGACTGTCATTCACACAAAGAATATATTGTGGAATACACCCTAAATGCCAGATATAGGCTTAGGGAGCTCACGTGGATGGCACAATGACATGTAGCAAAAGAACAGCAACAAAAGGTCTGTTATGACTACACCACCACGCAAAGAAAGTATTCTGATGGGCAGAAAATTGTGGTTCTTATTCATGACAGACACACTAAAAGACAGGCAGCCTGTGAGGATTTTTTTTTAATCTTGTTAGAAAGTTAAGTGATGTGAACTGCATGGTAGAGTTGTCAGGTAGGAGTCAGAAGCAAAACTCTACATTATTAATATGATGAGTTCCAACATGACAGACAGAAAGACACCAGTACTCAGTATCGACAGGGGTTTGGAGGAGGAACTAGTAGGAAATCATGCAGCACACCTTTTCAATGAGGCTCGGTTTGACCCCTCTTTGGATGAGGTAGCAAACCTTCTCAATGATGCTCGATCTGACCACTCTTTGAATAAGGTAGCCTTTTCATAGCAGCAACTATCTCCTAGCTAGATTCAAGAGTTGTTGGCAGTACTACAGGTTTTTGGGGATGTGCTAACTGGTAAGCTATGGTGTACCCACTTGGTAGGGCACCATGTAAACCAAAAAGCCCCAGCAAGACAGCACACAACCCCCTTATATATTGTGCTTGAGGGAGGTTAAGTCAACCCCCAGAGAAGAAAGTACAGTTGTGTAAAATCTTACCATAACAGCAGATGCCCTTCCTTTAACTGTTACAGTATTCCTTACTAAAGGGATCACCTGCCAGTATACCAAAGCCTTATTTTTTTTTTTTAGAAGGATGTCGTACGTCACACACATATGCTCTCCCCCTTGCCATAAGACATACAGGTGATGTACAGATGTACCTACCTCAGAACTGAAAAGCCCCAGGAGAAACAGTCCAATGAAAAAAGGAGGAACATGTATATCCAGTAAGAAAAAAGGGAAATGAGCAGAAAGAGAAAAAAGAGGGAAGATAGGTGGAGTGAATACTGAAAAAGTGAAGGGAAGGACATCTACTGCTAGGGTACGTTTTTACAAAACTGTACTGTCCTTCCACATCACTGTTGCAGTATACTAAAGGCAGATTACAAAAGCTCATGAGGAAACTTGGGAGGAGGAAGGCCCAGCAAAGCCCTCATGAAAGTTATGCAGGATAGCCCTGGCAAATCCAGCTCTTGCCCTGGAACCCACATCTAGCTTGTAATGTTTATTAAAAGTATGGACCAGAAGTCCAAGTAACAGCCTCAAGGATGGAATTAGTATCCAATCCCTTGAAAAAAAAGCAACACAGGAAGCCACAGCCCTGGTAGAATGAGCCTTTGCAGAAGCAGAAAGCCTTTTCCCATGAAAGGAACAACAAAAGGAAACGGTCTTGGAAATCCATGAAATGGTTTGCTTAGAATCAGCCAAACTAGAAATCTAGGATGAAAGGAAACAAAAAAATTGCTCAGACTTGCCGATTGCCTTAGTCTTATCCAGATAATATCTTAGCTGCCTATGTAAATCCAAGGTTCATAGTTCATAGTTCATAGTTTTAGTACTAGGCTAACTGCCCTTGTGGACCATTTTAAGCCTAGCCAATACCCCCCATGAAGAAATCAAACCCTGCTGTGGCCCATAGGCAAAAACCTAACCATTATATGCCACCCTCACCCCTGTAAAGAAGCTTCTTGCTAGCAGACTGCAGAGAAGGGAAAAAAGTGGGCAAATGAACAGACCGATTAAGAGACATGTCATTAACCACCATGGGCAAAAACAAAGGATTAGTATGAAGAGACATAAGGGCCTGAAGCTCAGACACCCTTCTAGCTGAAGTAAGGGCCAAAAGAACACTAGTCTTCCAAGAACAATGCTGCAAGGAAGCTGAAGCTCCAGCCTCAAAAGGAGCCTGAGTCAATTTTTAAAGAACAAAATTAAGGTCTCAGGAAAGAGGAATAGGCTTCCTGGGAGGCCTAATATGAAAGAAGCCTTTAAGAAATTGGTTGACCTCAAACCTAGAAGCCAAAGTAGGACTCAAAAGCAGACAAGCAGAAATAGCTGAAATGTGAGCTTTGAATGAAAACTATGACATCCCAGCATGAAACAAGTCACACAAATAAGAGAGAACCAAAGGAACTTCCACAGAAAGGTGGATCCTGGTTATGAG